>NW_028145778.1:890000-902500 GCF_977016875.1 Pavona decussata | reverse complement strand
AAAGTATTTCCGAAAACGCATTTCGGGAGCTTTCTAGCACCCAAAATTTTCGGGGGACAATGACACGACTTTTCTCGGGTCCGAAATGTTCGCATGCTTTGAGAAACACTAGAAATCGTTTTCGGGACCTTAACGGGGAGCTTCTCGGGCCCGAAAAGTTTTCGGGGGTTTTGAAAAACGCACGCCGACCGGGACCGCATAACGTGGATGAATATTGTTTGAAATCATGACTCTAGTAACAAGTCATGGTTTGAAATAAATTTACCAAGTACAGGAGTATTTTTTGAAAGAAGGAAATTTTTTGAAGTGTACTGTTTCAAATAATTCGAAATTGGGGAGTGGATTATAACAAATAATAAGTGAAAGAAGAGGACATTGGTTTTAAATAATTAGAATGAAATTTCAAATTATTTGAAACAAATAATTAACAAGGCGGACATTGTTTGAAACGATGAAAGTGAAAGATAAACCAATTTTATGAGATAAATGCAATTGATTTAGTAAGTTTAGAATAATTGCGAGATAATTGTGATAAATAATTTTTGTACACTTGGCACCCCATACCATACTACCTGCATTTCCTGGGTTCTTTGAAAAAGAGACGACTCCTACGCCAGAATTTACCAGATTTTCAAGTATCTGCCTTGTGTTATGAAAGGTGAATGAAAGTTTTTATTAAGCCTTGTTTTTCTTTCTTTTATAAAATCACTTAATCTTTTCCCCTTGGTGGGTGCTCTTAGGCCCGTTCAAACGGTTTCAACATTTTCTTCAACATGCGTTTTACACAATTGTTGAACCAAATGTCGGGAACGTTTGAACAGGTCGTTCAACATTGTTAAAAGCGTAAAAAAAAAATGTTGAAAGCTTGTTGAAAATGTTTAAAAAGAACACACACACACAACAACAACAACAACAACCATATCCATTGATCGAACCTCTCCACTCCTACAATTAAAAACATGCAATTCACAATAGTTTTCAGTCTGTGGTTAGTGAGGCCATAAGTATGTAAGCTGTTGAACAGGACTTGACCATGGTTAGAACTTTCGGTGGGACAATCCTGCAGTGGTCATTCTTGCTTTGCAAAAAGAATGTACGTGGGACGAGAAAAGCGTTGGCCGATGAGCTCCCATGCAGTCATTTTTGGGGGAATCCTGCTGCCTTAAGGACGTTTAAGAACGTTGCCTACTTTTGCAACTGCGCATACGTTCTGCGCATCTCGAGATACTCGGGTTTCCTATGGACGGTGCCTAGTAACACAGGGATATTTTTGCGTGGTTTAAAACTATGCGGACAAAGTATAACTCAGCAAGTGCTCTTAGTATCCAAAGTGAAAATTGGTAGCCATGCATTTTTCACAGATAATAAAGCTTCAATTTGGAAAAAAACACCATACATTGCTTTGTATTTTAGGGCTTTTTAGAATAATTGTTGCTTGATTATCTTTGAAAAATGCGTGGTTACCCCAATTTTCCTTTTGGATTTCAAAAGCCCTTCAGTGAGATCTCCTTTTCCGGCATAGTCATAAACCTCACAAAAATACTTCGGTATTAGTTGGCACCGTCCTTGAACGATTGCATGAGCGAGTAGGTTCTGACGATACATAATGATTGTTTCCTTCTCCCAACACCTGCTTCGTACATTTTTACTGTAAGTCCTCGAATAAGTCCCTCCCCTCAGATAGGCGCCCCCTCCTAAGGACAAATTTGGAAATAAGTGCCTCTGTTCGAGTTTGCGCCACACCCCCATCTGCTCCCCCTCTGTTTCCATTTGGGTGAAGTAATCTCGTACCCAGATCTTCTCACTGTGCGACATGAAACATCTGCCAAGAATGTAACACATTGCAACGGCTGCGCATGTTGAACACTTTGCCTAACTTAAAACTGAAACAAATGTATAAAGGGGTTAATTTCTAAAGAAAGTGTGGTGCTGTGTCGGTGGGGAGTGGAAACGGATGTTTAGTTTATCAGCAGCGATAAGGAAACAGGTCATTTTCGACTTGCTTTGAACCTCGTTACGAAAGCGAGGCTAAGTGCTAACCTTTTCAAGGGAAAATCACTTTTGTTTGCCTGGGAGTGAAAAATAATTTTCACAATAAAAACTATGTACGAACTATTGCGTCCATAATGAGGTTCAAAGGGACTTAGAACTGATGGCCTACTTGGCCACTGCACAGAGATTCGGGTGTTGACGTTTCGAGCGTTAGCCCTTCGTCAGAGCGAATCAAACAGTCAAAGAATAGTGGGTTGAACGAGGTTTATGTAGCTAGTGATGTAGCTACGCCACTGGTGGGAGTATGGTAACGAACAAAACAAGAATAAATTAGTCATATGAAAAGTGTCCTTTGATTCGCTGGAAATTCAAAGTGCCGATTTGGACGATGCTAGTCCGCGCTAGTCAAACAAAACGTACGTGTATGAGCAATAGTTTGTAATGGGCTGTATTCTGCAGCTTCTATACCTGATATTAGACTGTCTTGACTGAAATGTGACGTGGATCGTTTGCGGTGATGTCTTTGACAAATGAGCTTTTTTAAAGAGAAATTGGCGTTCGAGTTAAAAAAAAGAGAAAAATAAAAAAAAAAAATAAATAATAATAAAAAACCCGAGTCCGCGTTTTACTAACACCCAAACAAACTTGACTTGTTTGTTTTTTGTTTTGTTTTTCCGGCATTTTGTACACCGTATGTTGCAACATGTTTCGGCGGTACACTCGCTTGGGTGCTTAGTGCCAGTCCCCTCGTGGTACTATTTAAATATTCCATTCGCGCCAAAATTTAGTTATGTTACATAATACATTTATATAATTTAGTAACATCTAAACCTGAAGAAGGCTAGTTTGGCCAGCCGAAATATTGTTTTAAAATATATTACGTTGTGTCAGCTTTGCAGTAGTCTTTGGACTTCTCGGCAGATCGTCTTCATGTCCATTTCGCTTGTTGTTACTGCTAGTCTCCGTGTATCCAAACTGTCAGGTACGTTCATGTTGTCCTTTCGCCGTTTATCTTTCATATTGTTGTTTTATCGCCTTCTGCTCGCAATATTCTTGTTATCGATCGTTAGCTTCAGTGGATGTATTTGTTGATGGGCAAGATCTCCGCAGGCCCCATACGTTAATATAATTACATTATAATTACGTTAATTACATTTTAATTTTAATTTAATTTAATTACATTTTAATTATGTTGATATAATTACATTTTGCGACTCAAGGGCCGTTTACACGACCGAAAAAATTGGAACGGCTCGGATAAAAAGACGAACGGCTCCGACAAAATTTGACGTGTAAACAGTACTTGACCCGTTCCAGTCTTATCCGTTCCGTTCCTAAAAAGGTCCATAGGCGGCTATGGACCCCTTTCGGAACCGAACCGATAAAAAACGGTTCCGTACCCACATTTTTGTTTTCTTTTCAACGTGTAAACGCTCGCCCTTTTTTCGACACCGTTCTGTTACGTTTTTTCTGAGCCCGTTGTACTCCATGTCAGTTGTTTAGCATACCATTGATCATTAGAGTAAGGGCTGTATGCAAGATCAAACCAAGCGCTTGTTCTTGGTATTTGCCACAAGCTCCGTGCGACTGTGAAGTGCGATACAAGAGCTGTTAATAGGAGAACCGTAAGCCTTGTTTTTCTCCTAATTCGGTACATTCTCTCGGAAGCATTTCTTTGAAGAATGACTCGCGCTGTCAAACGTGAATTTCGTGTTCTCTTCTTCAGAAGAAACCAGAAAAGTGCTTGTAAATTTATGATAGTCGGAGATACGCACAGTGTACTTTATGTGTAAGCGCATATGAACAACTAATCGAAGCAGTTTTGTTTAATTATTGCGGGCTCTATCGTTACCGGTCTCGAAGAAAACAACGTGTAAACGGTCTAGTACCCGTTCCAAGGGGCTCTCAAGTACCGTGCCTTTTTCTGTTAGGTACATTACAGAATTTGTACGTGTAAACGGAAGATTTCATCTGGAACCGGTACTTGTTTCTAACCGAGCCGTTCCTTCTCTTTTAACGTGTAAACGGGCCTTGTCAAACTCCATTTATGCTTTTTCTTTGTGTAAGAGGGTTAGTATGACAGTGATGCATGTATAATTAATGTATGGGGCTGTGCGGAAATCTTTCCCCATTTTGTGATAGATCAAAAAGTCTAATCCAAGTGTGCGGTCACGTGAGCAGTATCGAAAGGGATTCGAAACAGTTGATATTTCTCCAAGTATCGAAGACCGGTATCGATAATATCGACCCACAGCACACGGTTGAAAATCAAAATGGCGGAAAAGTTCTGTTTTTCTGAACGAAGGAGAGATTGGACAGGAAGGGAAGATAAAACCTTTTTATGCGTTGTTTCGCCATTTTAAAAAACAGCCAGAAAAGAAGTCTAACACGAAGAGAAGAGTTTGGCGTTAATGCTGCGATTTGAGAAGAGATACCCTCGTTTTTACGATCGATACCTGAAGAGACATGCCCATCGACATGAAGTTTGAAGCTGATTGACAAGCATTAAGGACAAATTATTTACTATTTGGTGCTATTGATACGCCGAGAGGTTGCGGTAAGAGTGTACCAGCATAAGATATAAAAAAGTGAAAAGAAAAATGTTATCAAGACACCCAAACTGTTAAACCTACTGATTTTTACAAGTCTGAAGGGCAGGGGTGACTTTTTCAACGAATTGTCTAAAGAACATTTCCAGAGCTAGGGGTATATGCGAAAAGATTGCAACCCATAATATAAAATTTATTATTTGATAGAATCATTCTTCATAAAATTCTCTCAAATATTTTCTCAAAAATTGTTCGTATGACTCGTACGCAATCTTCCGACACCACTTTGTGCCCCCCATTGAAGTCGCCATCAATATGTCCAAAACCCCGGTGTTGCGGGCACTTTTGTAATTTGTTACAGGAAAGGCCGGTAGTGTAAGGGTTAAAACCTTAATGAGATGTTGAGACAAATATAGAGTTCCATTGTTTAATCAGGTAATGTTTCCGCCAATTAGATATGCCCGGATGTAAGTGGAATCTATTTGATGAAGACTGTGTTAGCATTCAATAGAGTGAGTATAATTTTTTGCTTAATTGCTATATTTACAGTGTATTTGGTATCATGTAGTGAGTTGATAAGTAAATTGGCCACTGTAGAGAAATTAAAAAAGGTGTTATTTCGAGCGTTTACTCTAAACTGCTCTTTCTACCTAGTTATCATTATTGACATAATTTGATGGTAAAGTCATTATGTATTTGGAATAGTTTGTTCTGACTCCCAATCAACCTGTATCTTTTCAATTTAGATTCGAGGACACATGGGTCCTTTGCAGCAGCAGTAAGCCTAGTATCATCTGCATACACTATACATTCTGCGTTTTGAAAATTACACAGGGGGAGATCGTCAATCCCATTGACTCCTTTATCGGCAAAACTGGCCGTATGGCAGGCATGTTCTGTGAGGAAAATACAAAATCCCCTGCCTCCCCTAGTAGGTGTACTTATTTTTGTGTTCTCCAGAGCTGTCAATTATTTTGGTTACAAATAAACCAATTAGAAGGAGTTGTAATAATTTATTTTGTCAGTTTTGATTTCATAATTAACTCTAGTCCTTGAGTGCTTATAAGAGGTCCAATTGGCATCTTTTGGGAACTAAATAGGCAATTTTTTTTAGTTTGTCTCTTTGGAACAATAGTTGTTTGTTGCCATATGCTCCAAGCTTAAATTGTGTCTGAATTATTCTCCAGCTCAACTAGATGCCAGGGGACCAATATAAGATCATTTCCAATATTCCCAGGGCTGAGGTTCTTAAAACATCTGCTTTTGACAGTTTTTTTTTAGCACAAATTTTCCTTACTACATACAGAAGACAGTGTTCACTCAATCCAATATCAGAGACTCCAGTATTTGAGAATTTCTGTAGATCATTAGTTAAAAACGGATCAGTGATAGAGGATGTATGCTTTGCTATGCATGTTGGCTTATTATTAATTGGGTATATTGATATACAGTTGAACTTTGAATATCAGGACTCTTTAGGACTAATGTGTAAATGGTCCGGATAATCAAGAGTCCGGATAATTGACAATATGAATATTAATGAGACAGTAATGTAAACAAAGGTAATGAAGAAAACAGAATTTAATTGCAGATAGATCAGAGCATATGTGTACCGCCTATATGTTATGATGTATTTACAAATGAAAAAACTGCTGTTCCAAGTGTAAGTGTATTCAAAGCGCTCTGAAATGTTCAAGCATGCTTGTTTGTTTCAAGGAACGACAATGTGATCGCATAGCAAAGTCCATCATTCATTGAAGCTGCATTATTTGGATTGGGTCAATATTGCTCTGGCTTTCCAGGACAAGCATTTTTTAAAAGATTCAATTGCTTCTGAATTGGATACTTGTTTCTCATCCTCTCATCCAAATAATTGTTTGCTTTTCCTTTATCAAGAGAACAGACCACTTTCATTTCATAGACATGGCTGTGATTTGAGTTTACAATAGATTGTTTGCGTGTTTACATAACTAATCAAGCTTGACATTCCCTTAGCAACATAAAAATTGAGCCAATCAGAATTCAGCTGGATGCATCATATTACATTGTTTATCTCATGCCACTCGCACTTTTTAAAGCGGAACAGATTAAAACCCGGAGTTTAAACACACATTTGGAAGGTTTAAAGAAGTTTTCGTCACTTCAATTTTTGAAGATCACATCTTAATTATATTCATGAAAAAAACGGGACCAGAGAAGCAAGTCTAGATAATCGAAAAGTCCACATAATCAGTGTCTGAATAATCGAGGTTTGACTGTACTGATATTTATCATAGATGTCCATTTGTTTCTGTGTACTGCAGTCAGGTGCTTCTGAAGCTACGTAACAATTTTTCTTGCCAATAATAACCTCCATATGATAGGACTCTAGTTCTTGTGGAATGGCTTCAAATCTATTCAATGTATCAATGGTTGACCCGGGTGGCCTTAATGCTATCTAATCACAATAAAAGGTTTCATTTTTGGTTTTGACACTTGAATACAAATTAATTCTAAGTTATCCTTGCGAAGATCAGTGAGGTGCTTATAATTTATTGCCTTCATGATATAGAGTACAGCCCTACCACAAGATCTGTTTCTATCTTTTTGTTCCACAGTGTATCTTGGAGATTTTGCTCTTGTCCGTATTATCAGGGTGTCTGTAATAGTGAGGTGTCAGCAAGGATAGAGTTGTCTGTATTTCGGTTCTATTACAATACAAAGCCATTATCAAACTTACAGAGAGAATGTGTGCTTGACTAGTACAAGAAAGGTAGTCAATGAACAGAAATAAAGATAGATAAATTGAAACGCAAACATCTGTATGTATGTTAAACTGGGAAATAAGCTTTATGCCATAGTTAGTGAGGGTTTGTGTTTCTAAATAGGCACCTGTTGACCCAGAAACAGCACGCCTATTTTTTAACAGAAATAACCAGTACTGTACCACTTTTTGACTGGTCCGTACCAATGTCGTGACAGTGTAAACTTTGCTTTAGCATATTGCATAACTGGATCCAAACTTTACTGCCACAGTTACAATGTAGGATGCATGCAGCTTTTGTTCCATGTCAGCTTGCTGGCCAGTGAAATTAAATATTCCTTATGCTGATGACACTGTGATTTATTACTCATGGACTGTTCTGTCTGACCTTGAAAGTAAGTTAAATTCAGATTTAGCTACAATTTTCAACTGGTTTTCGAGTAATCTGTTGACCTTAAATATCTTTAAATGTAATTTCATTATTCACAGAAGCTTAAAGTAGTTAGTGACGTCTCTCTTAAAGTAAATTCCTCTGCTATTGATAGGCCTGACTCGTTTTTAAATGAGTCAACTATGTCTTGGTCCGAGCACATTGACACTATCAGTACAAAGAATAATCAAAGGATTGGAATGATGAAGAGAATATGACATCTTCTGCCTCTACATACTAAGCTAACACTATACAATTGCTTAATCATCCCACTGTTTGACTATGGAGATACAGTGTGGGGTGATGAATATAACGGCACGCTTATGGGTCAGCTGCAAGTTCTTCAAAACAAGGCAGCCAAGGTCCTACTTAATTTACCACCAAAAAGTTCATCAACGGAGGGACTAGATCGTCTGGACCTAAAGACCCTCTTAATTAAAGAGACAACACTTCCATCACTGTATTATGATGCAAACATATCTGTTGGGGGAAATTGATTTTAGATTTGACATTAGACACAATAGCAGTTTTCATTCTTATCTAACTTGTAGAAGTAATGATTTACACCTTCCTCGTATGCGTACCAATTGGGGCAAGCGAACTTTCATTTATCAAGCCTCTAAGGACTGGAACAACTTAGACAATGACATTAAAAACAGCAAAGCATTGTCCCTTTTTAAGGCAAGGCTTAAAAGTATGTCAATGATGCACTTTCTGATTGTTTAGCTATTTTTAAATTCGTTTGATATTGTGAAATCATTTTTAGGTAATTTTATTTTTTATTTTATTTTTAAATTTGCAGGGCCCCGCTGAAAACCACCAAGGCAAGTGGGCTCCCTGAATAAATATCATTATTTAGCATCCAATCTAACAGACTGTAAACATCTGGCAGAAAAGTAAGTTTTACCCAAAAATCATCCTCTCTCTTTTTATTTTTGGGTTTTGATGTATGGGGAAAGTTAAGATACTTGAACTGAGGGTTATTATATGTAATCCCAGAAGGCTGTGTGTCTCGGGTAATTTGAGAAAACTTTGAAAATATGTGTGAAAATTTATCCTTAATTCTACGAGGACCTATTGCCCTTACCTGTTTATGACATGGGGGGCAACATTTTCTGTTGTAAAACAGTCCGCCCTGGCCCAGCGTAAAAACACTTTCTTGTGTAAGCAAAACAAACAAACAAACAAACAAACAAACAATTCACCTGTGTCTTAGTGTACAAAACAGACAAAACGAGATATATGTTAATTATTAACTTATTGTAAGGCCAAATACAAGTTTAATTCATGAGCAAACTAACAACAATAACATTAGGCATCAATTAATTGATTCACCTGCACTGTGAATTTTCCAATGCTTGAAAATCACACAAACACAGATTAACAAAAAATAGGAAACTGCACAGACCCCAGACTTCATTTCTCAACATATTTTTTCCCATCGGAGAGCGTGTAAGCCATACTTCATTGTCTATGTAGCCTGCGAGCAAGCTCTATTGGGGTTGGGGGGCGGGAGGGGGACAGAGGAGAGAGCTTGCAACGATGTCTCAGGAATTTTCATTTCTGCGTTGAATTTTTCAACGCAAAATGCTGATCGGTGGATATTGAATTTGGTGCTTACGTCATTGCTCTTCGCGTGCGTCGTGTCGACAACACAAAAATGGTGGCGGAGTTTGTATTTGTGAAGGTTGCAAGAATTTCTCTAAATAACTTAAGTTTTCTCTGGAATTAAAACCCAAGCAAAGTCAAGCTGCCAATGCTTTACTTCAAAGTAGCGATGTTCTTGCAGTTTTACCTACGAGATTTGGGACAAGTTTGATATTTCAACCTTTTGCAGCAATTGAAAGTCTAAAGTCTAACATCAAACATTGTTAGTTGTTTGCCCATTGCAAAGTATCATTATCGATTACTTGATCGCAGAAGCAAGAAGAATGGGGATGCCTGCCGCTTCGATTGCCGATATTTCAGATGGAGAGTCAAGGTCGTCCAAATTTAAGCTTTTTTTTGGTGTTTAGCTCAGCCACGCTTATGCCACAAATTAAAGCTTTCTGAATATATTGACTCAATTCCGAGTGCTTCTGTACGGCGTTAGCAGCGAACTGCCAGTTTTTTAGGCCAACATTCTTCAGAAGTGCAATGATTTCCTTTTGATCTGGCACTCTCACGTCTGCTTTGCTACTCGTTCACAACATCACAAATTTCACACAAGTTGAGTGTTACAATGAAACGACATTGTCGATATTGAGAATTGCGTCCTCGTTCTCGGAGACCCGGCTGCAAAATTGAGATCCTTCTGATTTCCTTGCACTGCTTCTTTTTTCCCTGGCCGGTCCGTTTTCAAGTTTTCGACATTTTTTATATCCAGTAGTTTTGTGGCGTCGACACTGCAGTCGCCAAGATTCGCATGACCCTTGGGACGACATTTGTGACCTCGACCTTTTGGTCAATCGGCTTTTGGTGTGCTCACAATAAAGTAAAATCCTTCACTAAATTTTCTGATTTTTGTGGCACTATGTAGGCATACTCGATCAGAGAAACTATAGTTTTTGTCAGCAAGGATTCCCGTCTTTCGAAGTGTATCTGATAACATTGTACCTTTCACATGTTTGTTTACGTTTGCTATTGTTCCGGTTTGCGCTGATCGGCCAAATTCTGACAGCAAGGACAGCAGGGAGCCGCGGGAAGTATTGGGGGCAGCATTCAAATTCCTGAGACATCGTTGCAAGCTCTCTCCTCTTTCCCCCTCCCGCCCCCCACCCCCAAGAGAGCTTGCTCGCAGGCTATCGTTTATGTTGAATTGCTTTTTTGGCGGCAAATAGAAACAGGTACTGTTGTCTACGTCTTTCGGGCACTTATACTTATTATACAAGCGAACTACACACCTTTCTCAATAGGACATTTTCACTATGGTGTCATTTGACTACAACTACCAGAATCCTTCAGTTTTTTGTTTTCTCATGCTAATTAGAGATATTGTTCTTGCCTTTTCACTGGAATTACAAAATTTGAATTTGAAAAGAAAAAACGAAATGAATTCTGGTAATTGTAGTCAAATGACGCCATCATGAAAAGGGCCTATTTGTAGTGTTTTCGTGCTGGTCAACCACTTTCATGTTAACCCTTTGGAGCCCAAATTGATTTTAAAGGATTTCAGAAAATTGACACCTATGCCTCATTCACACTAAGGCAACACAGTTTAAAATTGTTTCCTTCCTTTGCTTTCGGATTTTTGTCGACTACAGATTTAGCACACGTGAAAGCATACGTTAAAGTTTACATGAATTCTATGTCACAGCCAATGGTTCAGCTTTCTGTTGCCAATTTTCATTTTGTTAAACCTGGTTTAATTAAACATGTTTTGTTGGTTTGAATGGAGCTTTAGATAACCAAAAATATCATTAACTTTTAACCTTTTAAACATTATCAAGTTCTGCAAAAAGCTTTAGGATCCTTGATAAATTGCAGTCTGAATATGGTCCAATGTGAAGATCAATTGGTCTTGCACCATTTTTTTTAGCAAACCAATATAGTACAGGTTTTCTTTCTGTGGATTCTGGGTAGATTTTGGTCCCAGATCCTTGGGTCCAAGTGTTACATCAAACATGTTGTTTTCGTTTGGCCACCTCTTTCAATACTGGGCAACATTGTTGGATGATATTAAATGGAAGAAATATATGTTTCATATTATTATTCATTTAATATTGGACAATAATAAATAATAACTTATGATAATAATAACTTTATTAATGTGTCAAAAAATGTAGCTGAGGGGAGAAGTCTCCTCTATTAATAGTGGACACCTAACTAAATTCTAGCTAAAAAAGAATTAAAATTCACATCGTAAACCATATTAATGAAATTTCATACATCAATCGCAAAAATCATGTAAACCCCAGTCATTCTTGGCATAGGTTGCAGCCTCGACAGTTACTGACATTTGCAGCTAGGGCAGTAAGGTCCTGATTACGTATGACTCTTTTAAATTGCTTCAGAGAGGGTGGATGTGTTATTCTA
The DNA here is from genome assembly GCF_977016875.1 of Pavona decussata. Lineage (NCBI taxonomy): Eukaryota > Metazoa > Cnidaria > Anthozoa > Scleractinia > Agariciidae > Pavona > Pavona decussata. The sequence continues at coordinate 890,772 of NW_028145778.1, read as the reverse complement.
GGAGTGAGATCATTCCACAGTTCAGGCCCTAGGTAACGAAGTGAGTGTTTTCCATATGTCACCGAAGAGAATTGAGGTTGAACAAATTCTCGCTTCCTTAATTAATAAGAGCCACTGTCTAATTGGAAAAGATTACAAAGTCTCTGTGGCAGTAATTCATGCTTAATCTTATACATGAAGATGGCAATGTCCTGTAATCGTCTGTTGTATAACGATGGTATGTCTGCTTTTGCCAGTAGTTTCTCGTAGCTAGAATGTTTGTCCTTAAAAACTGCCATGAGTCCTCTTTCTTGTATGTGTTCAAGCTTTCTCCTATTGCTTGCCTTGCAGAAGTGTCAGGTGAGGTGGGAATAAGTAAGGTGTGGTAAGATAGCAGCTTTATATAGCTGCCGCTTGGCTTCTGTTGGTTACCAACAGAACAAAAATGGGGTTGACAGGCCTGCACGACTTCCACCATGTGTATTAGCCTTGTTCACAGTTTTGCTCTAACGAGGATATCTTTTAGTGAAGGCCCCCTTGTATAGGATATTGTAGGGGGTTCTTTAAAGATTTCTTTTAACCGTGGTTGTTATTCTATTAAATGCCAGTTTTTCATGAGGATTTGTTTTAATATTATAAAAGGTGTTTGTCATCGTGGTTTAAAATGATAGATGAGTTATTCGTTTGTCTCACGATTGAGTCACAAAGATGTGGATTGAAATGTGTTTTCACATCAAGAATTGATTCTGTATGGAATCTAAAGCCTTCGTAAACGCTTGTGTCTAAGAAAGTT
>NW_028145778.1:790000-887500 GCF_977016875.1 Pavona decussata | reverse complement strand
GATCGTTTACGGTTTTGAACATAGAGCAAAGAACCAACAGGCAGTTTTTTAATCGGGTACATTTCTTCTCCAAAAGGTAGAGACGAGAGAAGGTTTAAAGTTGACTTAAAACATTTAGCATTCTTATGAAACTGCGTATATAGCCGGCATTCGATTCATTCGTCGTGGTCTTTCAGTGGTAGGCGTATAAATTGCCATTGCGGCCTCAAACGCAGACGCGAATTTTCCATCTGGCAACCAAAAATTTTGGTTTGTGTTTCGCTGCAAAGGAAAAATTTTATTGACACTTTTTTTTCTGCTTTTTGGCGACCACATTTTTCCATATGGTGACTGAAAATAAAATTTCAGTCGCCACTTGGCGCCTGCCTAAAAAAGTTAATTTCGGACCCTGTGGTATCAGGTTTTTCAGTCTCATAAGGACCCCAATCCTTTGGCTTGCTTTTTTACACACGTTGTTAATATGATGGTTAAAGTTTAGTTTACTATCTATCGTCACTCCTAAAAGATTCAGCTTCTCTGTTGACTCGATTTCGCTGTCTTAAACACTCATGGTGGGATTTGTTATGTTGCAATCATTTGGCTGTGCCTAAACCCTGTCACCTCTTACTTAATTAGCTTAAAGAGTCCCCAGTTGATTTGGCTGAGGTCACACAAACTTGAAGAAGACATGTTTAATTAATTACTAAGAACTTTTAAACCTTTGCAGAAAACTATTTACACCTGGAAGAGAAGTTTTAGCCTACAAAACTAGCTATGAAATGCAGTCTCAAATGAGACTATCCAAAAGTGAACCATAATTACACGCCTTTGCCAAAGTACAAAGTGTTGCTACATATGAATCAATGGAATCTCCCTACTCCTGGTTCTGCTTGTTAAATTGATAGTGCTATTAAATTTCATTGGTTTTTCCAACACAGAACGCTTTTAAGTTTTCAAGAACAGTATTGATAGCCTCATGCTGATCTTCAATAACAAAACTGAGCTCATCAACAATCTCCAATGCATTGAGACCCAAACTCACGAGTAATGTCACCATTTTCTTCTCCTTCGACTGTTAAACCAAGTGAGAGGCCACCTCATAACTTGTCCACACAAAACAAAAATGCTTCCAGTTGTTTGCTAGATTGCCTTTGGTTTCCGGTTCAAGGTCAAGTTGACAACTTACACTCATTAACTATCAAGAATTATTGGACAGGATCAAGCTAGTGACTCTGAATAACAAACCCATACAGGATGCAGGGGGTATGCTGTTGACTGCATTCAATATTTTTTATGATTTTTACCTGATCTACTGGTATCAAGATCCCTTGCTAATCTGTAAATCCCGATTTAAATAAAATCAATGTATGTAGATATCTGCCAGAATGGTGGTAATAATGATCCATAACATTCAGCGGTTGCAGGCAAAACTTAGCAAAGGCTCTGCATAAGCTGTTGGGATGCCTGGCATATGAGGGAGTAGTCATTGGCTAGTATTTGTCTTGAGTTTAATGGCACCTAGATTGCATGCAGCCACAGTTAAACAATATTTTTAGCAAACTAACGACTGGCACTTAAAATTGAGGTCTCTCTTGAGGCATTTGTTCTTTACTGGGTTACATTGTTTTGAACCCGTGAGAACCATTCAAGTTGCCACTGTTTTAGGCACAATAGCAGCTAAAATTTTAATCCTGGTTACCTGAGAGTTGCCAAGCTGGAAACAAACCTAAACCCTTTGCTACTAGGATGCATGTAGTTTGAGAAAGACAAACTTTTCCCTGATGGCCTTGCTGCTGTCCGAAAATAGCAGAGAGTGCAACAGCTGGTCCATCTTTTAAGTCACCGTTCTTGTTGCTGTTTGATATTTTGTTGGGCTCATCCTTGAAAAAAATCATTTTCCATGCTTTTTGCAGTCTTGAAGGAGTCTGTTATTGGGCAAGTTGTATCCACTTCTTATAGTCCAGTTTTTCTTCTCTGTCCTACGCTTTGACAATATTGCTGCAACTTTTTGTTACCTGGAAACTTGAACTTGGTTTGCCTTTACTTCAGTCACATTTAGAAGATATTTCTTTCCACTTCCTCTGGACAGTGGATTTATCATTCCAGACTTGTTGAATGGTACATTATTATAGCTGTAATAGAACAACAGAGATTGAATGGGTTCTGTTTTTCTTGAATCTCCAAAACCTGGAAAAAAAAAATAGCAGAAGAAGGGGTATGTCTGGGAACAGGCATGTGCAGAAAATATTTTCCATTACTTGTGGGTGGCTGTATGAGTTAGTTCTCACAGCATTTGTGACCATCACGTTGTCAAGGGATTCATCTAATATCTTCGCACATTGCATTGTACCGCAACTTGCATTGCTCTTGATGCTGGATCACACAAGACAAAAGACAGATTAAAAACAATTTTTTGCAACATTAAGACTTAAATTGTTCTTAAAACAGAAATGCACTTGTTACAGTCTGATTGCTCATGTTTCTCAAGCATTTACAACAAATTGGCCAGGGTTTGGTCAATTTTTTGCAGACACCACACTACGTGATAACCAGCTTTATTCTATTCAGTTACTCAGATTATTGGGGGGCAGAATAGGAGAGATGGTAAATGAAATTAAAAGGAACTTCAAACATTTGTACCCCAGTTGCAGAATTCTGTTTTTAAACGCAGCCAGTAAGAAAATTAAAGTACTGTATGGTTTCTTCTTGGCGTATTAAATGCTAAAGTCAGTTTACCCAGCAGCATTTGGTAAATTGTGCAGCAGGAAAAGACGTTCAACAGAAGAGGCGAGGTGGCAAAACAAGAATCTTTGCCCTATACTTGAGGGTGTTTGTAGTCATGCTTTCCTCGGGCAGCGGTGAGCCTGCTTGGAACAGCTTCAGTACTGCAGTCCTCCTAGGTTGTTCTGGAATAGGCCATGGTCAGGCTCTGGGTGCATACAGTTGTCTTAACTGTCTTACTGAAGCTTCAATTTATGAAGCTGATCTGCTGAGGATTGCTCCTCTGTATTTTCTTTTATAGAACAGAGTCTGGGGGTCCAGTAAATTTAAAATAACCCTAAACTAGTGAGAAGTACTGAATGAACTTGAATTGAAAACTTTTATTGTCCTATGCATTTGGTTAGACTTTTGTTTACTCCATCAGGGAGTTGTTTTACAAGACAAGTGATAGTTATATAGTTACTTGTAAAAATAGAGCTGTAACCAGGATTAGACATTTTAGGTAAAAATCGTTCTCTGGTTAAAATTTTTAAAAACATGAGCTTTCGGCTATCAGTCTATAGCATTTAACGAATGAAAAAATGTAGCGCATAAACGGAAATATATACAGAAAGGGTGCTAAAATTTGAGAATAGAAAGAAGTGTGAAAAAAGCTAAAAGGTAAAAATGGAAATGAGGGCTAATTACAATAAAATGGAATATTGCCTAGGCAATGGCTTTGAGTTATTGTCCGCGTCGACAGTTTTCGCTGTGTGCCAGGATTCGAGTGTTCTACGAACGCGGTAATCGCCCTTGTCAATAACACGAGCATTTTCAAAATCAATGGAATGATTGTTTTCTCAAGCATTTTTGGCGACGTTAGATCCATTAGAAAAATTCTTCAAATTCCGTTGATGTTCCTTTTTGTGGGTTTGGAAGCATCTTCCGGTTTCACCTATGTAGTTCCAAGATCAGTCTTTACATGGAATTTGTAAACAACATTGCACTGAAGATCCGAGGGTTGTCTGAACTTTGGAGATGGGAATTCTTGTTGAAGGGTTTTACTGCTTTGTTGACAACACGGATATCATTTTTGCTGAGTAATCTCGTGAGGGGCTCAGTAAGGCCGCTGATGTGAGGAACGCATGCAAAACCTTGGTACATACTACATGGATCGGCCCATTTGAAGAACATAGAAACCAATTCTTCTGGTGGAGGAACTGTAGATGGCGGTGGCTTCTTATTGAGAATGTTAGAGATAACAGCCGATGGGTAACCATTAGCTTCTAACACGGCCCTGACATGGTTGGTTTCATGAGTTTTTCCTTCAAGGCTGCAAGGGAGGTTGGATGCCTGGAACAGGAGGGTTGAGGCCGTGCTGATTTTGTGTTCTTTTGCATGATGAGAAGAGAAATCCAAGTAACGGTCAGTATGGGTTGGCTTACGAAATATATCAATGACGGCAAGTCCATTTCTCCTGGTAACCAATGTGTCTAGAAAGGCAATTTTGAAAGAAATTTTGGGATCACAGGCGTTAAGAGTATTGTGGAGGGAAGAAACATTGTCCTTCTTGATAACAACAAAGCTGTCGTCAACATATCATTTCCAAATCCTTGTTGGGACTAATGAGGTTCTGATAGCTAAATCCTCAATCACTTCCACACAGAGGTTAGCAACAATAGGGCTAACTGGACTGCCCATAGCACAGCCGTGGATCTGTTTGTATTTGCAGTTATTGTAAACAAAATAATTGTTTGAAAGAGTGAAATCTAGTAGGGAAATGATATCATCTGTGCTGAGACTTGTTCTGGATCGTAATGTATTGTCATTGTTTAACTTACTCTGAATGTATTCACATCAAATGAAACCATGACCACATCATCAGAGATTTCCATGTTAGCCACTTCATTGGCGAACTGTGAGGAATTGAGAACAGAATATCCTTTGTGATTCTGGATCAGTGATAGAATATCCGAAAGGAACTTGATTGTATTATAAAGGGCAGAGCCAATGGAAGAGATAATCGAGCGAAGAGGGAAGCCTGGTTTGTGGTGTTTGATAGAACCGTGGATGGCGGGAGGGGAACCGTCTGTAGAACGGAGTTTGTGATAAGCCAATTCATCAATCTTGTTATGTCTTTTAAGATTCGTTAAAGGCTATAGACTGATAGCCGAAAGCTCATGTTTTTAAAAATTTTAACCAGAGAACAATTTTTACCGAAAATAGTTACTTGTATTTACATACACAGAAGGTTCACCATTCAACATAGTGATTTACGTAAAAGAAACAAGTTACATGCTTTGGCAAGTAGTGACTGAGGCATGCAACGTATGTTTGACACATTTTTTACATCACAGAGCTAGTGATATTTATGTACAAAGATTAGCTAAAGTTACAGTAGATTTGTAACATACAGTACATTCCAATCTTTGTAATGTCTGGTGAATGACACTCTTGATGCTCACATGACTACAATTAATTGTAGTCTTAAAAACAGTGGATCTGTGAGACCCTGTGTTGTTTTAGACTTAAACCTCCTTTATGATCCCTGTAATGTACAGTCGCTGTATTGCGCAAAACAGTGGGAGTAGATATTGGAATGAATACCCCGCAAGTCTGAGGCATTTCTAGAACATGTACCTAGTCCTTCAAAAGACTTAAAACAATTGAACTGTTTCTGGTATACCTCACCAGCTCACCCTTGATTAAAGCTTTCTGGTTTCTACATGGGTGGTATGACTTGAAAGGGATATACAGATAATTGAAAGGTTGAAAATTGCAGTAAATAAATACAAATATTGAAAATTAAACTTAATTACAGAAATAATAGAAAAAAATAGAAAAATGTAGATATGTCTCATCAAAGATGCGTATATTAAACTATAAAACTATAAAAACTATAAAAACTAGAAAGCACAGCCCAGATAAAGTTAAGAAAAGTTTTTAGTTAAATTTCCTCAACATAGCAAATATAAATGCATTCTAAAGGCCGGTTAACACATGCGATTTTTGATGCAATTTTTGTCGTGATTTCCACTGCGATTTTTGTTTCCGCCAAGTTGCAACTTGAAATCGCGTGTGTAAACTAGCTGCGATTTCAATGCGGCTCGTGCGCGATTTCAGCGCAACATCGCTGCAATGTCTATGAAACATGGTAATTTTGAGCAGCGGTTTTGCGTTGGAGCATGCGCATTCATCTTGTAAACAAAGATCGTGTGTTGTCGTTTTTCCGTGATGTTGCAAATTCTTCCTTAAACGATGGTGGTGTATAGTGGCCCACAGCTGCCCTAGCTGTTTTTCTTGTTTTTTGTAGATTTTTTCCTTAAAAGTAGTTTTACTTTATAAAAATAAATAAACTTAAGTTACATTTGATTTAATATAAAACGAAATAAACACAAACATTACTATGAGGTGTAGTTTTTACTTTAGTTTTTGCTTTTCCTTTCTTTAACTTTTGCGAAAAATGCAAGAATGTGAAGAAGTTGCCATTGCTTGCCTGTGCATTGGTAATGCAGTCGCTGTTGCTCGAGTAAGAAGGAAGAGACGCAGATTAAGAACTGTATGGGTGAAACCGTGGCTGGCAAACCGAGAAATCGAGGGTGCTTTTCATGGGCTGATAACGAAAGACGCCCTGTAAATTGTTAGAGGCAAATCTATAAAAATTTAACATGAAAAAGACCGAAAAAGAATAGAAAACTAAAACAACTTACTAGTTAAGGGCTTTTCTGGTTGACAGCTTTCATTGATACAGCGTGTAATTTCCTGTACGGCCGCCTTCCTTTTGTGGTTTAGTTTATACTCTTGTGATGTTGTTTTATAAAGGCATTCATATTTTGGCCACAACTCAATTAGAGTCTTTTCCTCTTTATAAGACCAGTGATGGTTCTTTTTTTAGGTGGTTTGAACCTTTTGTTTTCTTCTGAGGTCGCACTGTGCATGGCCATGTTTGCAGGAACAAAATGGTGCTCAATGGGTACCAAGCAACCTGTGGCGACCCGGCTGATACGTCATTTTTGACGCTTTTGGCTGAAAAATCGCCGCCAAATTGCATCAAGTTTCGAGCATGTTCAAGAAATGAAATGTTACATAACATAACAAAACAGCAAAATATTTATTCAAGATGAGGAAAATAAAATTATTAAACAGCATCTTGAAAACGAAAACTAGAGGTTAGTCATTGAGATTTTCCTAACTAAAAATACTTAATCGTTAAATATCTAGGGACGCTGATCTGCAACAAGAACAATAAAAATGGGCAGCTAATACATATTAAGGAATTGCTTTAGCACACTCTTAAAATGGTGTAGCCCCCCAGCCTCAACAATAGACCCTTGTACACTATTTCGGTCCTGCACAATTTGAATAGGAAAAGACTATTTATATGGATTGCTCTTTCCTGGCTTAACATGTAACTTATACAGGTGGTTTGTGCGTGTTGAATTACACTTGGTAAATTCAAAAAGGTCTTCAAAGTTTAGTTATGCAATAGACAATCTTGTAGCATTCAACTGAGAAAGGAACAATCTACCTGTTTTTAATGTAGGCCACGTCAGCTTCTTTAGAGGATCTTCGTATTCAATCTCCCTACGTTTTTGGCCAAGAGCAAGCTGTGAGGCTCTTCGCTGTACTTTCTACTGCTAGTATCTCCTTTGTCAAATATGGGTTCCAGACTCTAGCAGCGTATTAAAGAATCAGGCATATGAGAGATTTGTATGACGTAAAGAACAATAATTTGTTAGCTTTATTAACAGTTGTGTTAACATGTTCACTCCGCGATAAGTCTGAAGAGACTCAAATCACCAATTTTCTTTACACATTTCACATGTCTTTGAAGGAACCGAGAGGTCACATTTGTGTGTTATAAGTAGTTCTTCACACGTAGCAGGGTTGAAACGCAGTTGCCATTTTGATGCCCAAGATACTAACTGATTTATATCAGATTGTAAGGCTTCACTGTCCCTTGCTATGTTTGACAGTTCTCTGTATAGTTGGGTGTGGTCAGTGGACATTCTTAGTGAGAGGAGATGTTATATGATGTCATTGATGTAAATAAGAATAGAACTGGCCCCAGAATCATACCTTGGGGAACATCTGATGTTATACTTAACCATGATGAGTAATTGCCACGAACAACAACGCACTGTTGGCGGTCAGTAAAAAAAGCTTCTAAACCAACACAGTGAGGGGCCGTCGATCCCTTGGCGTTATAATTTAAGCAACAGCTGTTCAAGAGGTGCAGAGTCCAATGCCTAAGATATCTAGAAATATGACATCAATGGGTTTTGGTTTATTTCTTGATGATGCCCAGTCATTAAAGCAACACAGCAACTAGTTGGCGTTAATTTTCCTTCAAGCAAACCAAAATGGCTTGAGTTGAAAACGTTTATGGCTTGCCAGACGTTAACTACTCAATTTTTAACAATCCTCTCACCAGCCTTACATGTAACGGAAGTGAGCGAGATTTGACAACAGTTTTCTCATCTTTTCTACCCTTCTTACAGACTGGAACATTGTTTGCTAATTTCCAAGTGTATGGTACTTTGCCAGTCAAAAGTGATCTGTTTAGTCATGAACAGAAGGTTGGAGTGATTTCAAATGCGTTCTTTCACGCGTCGTTCGTTCACTTGTCGTGGGAGGTCCTGCACATTTGTGTGGATTACAAATTCTCAGAAGACAGGAAACCTCATTTGTGTTACAATGGATAGTTGACAATTGACAATCGACAACGGTACTATACACAAGGACATTACCATAATCTTCTAATGTAAACACAGCTTAGAAATAAAAATTTCATGCCTTCTGCGATCTCCAGGTCATCTGTTGGGTAATGTCATCCACTTTCAGTGCCGTAAGCGTGTTTGATTCTTTGTGCACAGACAAAAAAAAAACTCCAAAACTGCTTTGGGTTTCCAGAAGACTTTGAATCTTCAGATATCTTATTGATATATTCTCTCAGAGTAGAGTCACTAATAGAATATGTAAGTTTGATATTAATTAATAGTGCTTTCGAAATACACAGGCAAGTAAAAACTAACGATATAAGGTTCCAACGTTTTGGCGACGTCATGACGCCATTCTCAAGGAATGAATAATATAAGCGAGTTCAACGGAGTAAGATCTTAGATTAACATAATTGAGTAATTGTTGTTGCTTTTATTGTTGAAAACATCTTAAAATTCAAGGACAATATCCTTCGGAGTTGCCCAGATGGCAAAAACCTCACAGATGAAACCCTTACAGGGCTCAAACTAAACTTTTGAAGATAATAGTCAAATGGCTAGTACATGGTCAAGATTCGCTAGCCATAAATGTGTTTCTACTAGTCTAGGCACATGTACAGCACAAAACAGTCATTTTTATTTATTAAACAAACATGAGGAAATGTAAAACTGCTGTTGCTATCAACTGTGATAAATTATACAACATAAAATGCATTGTACGTGCTCATGTTTAAAATACAATGATTATTATTTATTCCACTGAACTGACCAGAAAAGAACCCAACTGTACAGTACTTCTTTTGTGCCTGTGACATCTGGCTGCAGACAGCAGCTGCTCAGTCACCATGCCCAGTATCCTAGTTGTTCAGTGTTATAAATTAGTTAATTATTTCTTCACATATGACATGGTAAGTGAGTAAGTAAGTAAGTAATTTATTTAGTGTCAAATACACAGGGGGTGGTCTCCCAGTCCCCCGAGCCACAGGCTCATGATATAAGGTAGGAATTTATATAATTTATATAACATTTATATAATGGTAGGAATGATCATTGAAGGGAATGATTAGTCCTTCAATGTAGGCCGTCTGCTCCATTCTGACGACTCCACCCAGCACCCAACTGCAAGAACTGCATTATAGTCCTCATGAGAAGGTCCACTGATAGCTATTCTCATTAATTCATCAATAGTAGAAACATTCAAGGTTGACCTCCAGTCAGTCATGATTCTGTTCGTGCAAGAGTCTCCCTGCTCACAGGAAGCAGTCTGGCAAGGAATTACAAGACAGAGTACTACTAAAATTAGCAGGTTTGGATAATCATCTTTGCAAAGCATAAATTTGTTCTTCCATAATTCGCTTTGTTGTTGTTCAAGTTCTGCTCTAACTCGTTGTACATGGAATTTAGACTCATCCATTCATCAAGACAGTCATGCAGACTGAAGTTGTGCTGCTCTAGAGGTACCTGGAAATGACCATGTAGTGAGTAGATTTCATTTTCTCCGTGTAAGAGCAGTCGATGCCTGTCTGCAATTGGCCAACCTCAGTGGTTTCTGTAGACAGCTGCTGGCAAAACTGGATCTGTTTCCATCGTTTCAAACCTCTCTTGGATGAATGTCATGGCAGCATTCACCGCAGATGCCTGGATAGCACTAATAGCCTGTCTGTCTGCATTCCTTTGAAGCTCTATGGCCTTAAATGTGTTGCCTTCCCCTACTTCCATAAGGATAGAGTTCAGGTGCTGACCAGATCTCTCCTTGAAAGATTCAAATTTTGCTAAAACGGCAGTTAAGTTACCTTGAACTCTTGAGATTGTTATTCCATCCTCCTGGAAGCTGACTCACTTTAGAAAGTGCATCTACAATGTCAAGCAACACATGCATAATGGCAACAAATTTTTAGCTTGTGAATGTTTTGCTGTAATTCACAGCAGGGCTCAAAATAATGGCCGGTCATCTGACAAAGTCCGGTCAAAGTGACAATAATTTTTTTATTTGTCAGGACAAAATTTCAGTTGGGGGGTCATTTTGACTGGTTACGTTCAGGGCTTTCAAATAAATAACTAGAAAAATAAATTCATTCTCAGTAATTCTGGAAATCATCAACAGCTAAATCATAAAATATCTTAGCTGTTTGCAGTCACAAATCAGGAGAATACAGATGAGACGGTTTTTCCCACAGGCTGAGCAAAGGCAAAGGTTTTTGAGCATGATGTGAGGCAATATTTTTGTCTTAATTGGCTATTACTTTAAAATAAATATTTTCAATGTTTTGACCAGTCAGAAACGAGACATGACCGAGCTAAAATTTGTTTGGCCGATCAACGTGACTGGCAATTGTCCAAAAATTATTTTGAGCCCTGCACAGCCCTTCCTTGCATCTGTTTACTGGCATGCCTTGCTTGTGAGGTATGTTGGAAGTGCAAAACTACAACTCCAAAGTTCTTTGACAAGAGAATATTCAGTGCTCTTTGCATATGCAGTACCCACCTAGTACTGTCTGCTTTGACTGCCTTATATCCTCGCACTTCCATACTCTCAACTAGTTCTTTAAGCTCATGGACTGCCTTTGCAGAGTAATTATAGTGCTTCCAAATACCTTGAAGCATTTATTTGACATCTGGAACATCTGACAGGGTGTCTGCAAATGATAGTTCCAACCTATGTGCAATGCAGTCCAGCTTAGTAATGTGAGGTATTTCTTGCTTAAGCAAGCCATAAACACCACTTATTTCCTCAAGCATTACATTTGCTCCATCTGCTCCTTAGGGTCACTGTCTTCTCTTTCCAGTCCTTGCACACCTCTGTCTAGGCCGACTACACAGCTGCTTTGATTCCAGATGCTTTGTTGTTTTCACAAGCCTTCAGCCCCAGAAATGAATTTTCCATCTCACCTCTAACCAAATGACATGCATAAACATTTTCTACCTCGCATACTCCAACATTGCATACACTGTTTGTCATTACACTCATGAACTTTGATGACTGAAGCTTGCTTGGAAGTTTGTGCTTTAACTGTCCTGGAATAGCTGTCACAAAAGTTATGCATGCCTTGTCATTAGTGTAGGTGTTTCCAAGCTCAACTCCATGTTTCATTTGAAGAGCACAGGTTGGGAAAGCTTGCAAATGGCATCTCCCTCCTTGCAACAAAATAAGCTTTATCAAACAATCTTTCCATCTTCTGAGAGACTTCTCTCTACAATGACAAAGGAGCTAGTGGTAAAGGAGCCAGCTGTGGATTCTCAGTAACTTTAGCAGCCGCAACACAACGAGTATGACCAGTTGAAGCTTCGTGGCTCCTCACAGATTATATTTTAAAGTTCTGACTGCCAGACGCGAAGGTGGAGGATGAGTCACTGCAAGTTGTATTGTCTCTACAAAATTTGCAAAACATTTGGTTTGCTTCAAAGTTGTACGTGAGCCATGAAAAGTCTTTCAGCCATGTCTGTACAAATTTTCGTTTTGATGAAGATTGAGATGTGCTGCTTCCAGAATCATCGCTTCCTGTCTTGAGAGTGAGAGTTTTAGTTATTTGATTTGACCCCTGTTCAGTTGATTCAGTTGCTTTTGATGACAGAAATGCTCTGATATCCATAGCTAGAGCAATCATGTGTGGCGATCGTAGATTTGCATTTCAAGATGGCGGACAAGCAATTTTTATTTGCCTTTTTTTTTTTCAATATGGCAGTGAATAAACAAGGACTTGTATACCAAATATCGAATTACTTTTTAAATATAAAATTATTTTTCTTTCTTTAATTCATGCCAGTTGTTGAAATGAAAGAATGTTGAAAATGTTAAGTTAAGTTATTTACAGAGGCGAAAATTAAGTGACCAAAATGGCTAGCAAATGAGGAAAATCCACTAGCCAATATTCAAAATTTACTGGTATTTGGCTAGTAGACCACTGCCAAGTTCGAGCCCTGACTTATAAAGTGTACGATATCTAGAGTGATGCTTTAACACACATATAAAATACTAATTCTGTGACAACAAGTGTGTGTGCAAGTTTAACAATTACATTGCGTGAATTTTTTGTTGTGTGGTGTGGAATATTTTCTTTTGAAGAAATTTCTGCACTGGTACATATACGTGGATGTCTCACAGAATTATTTCCTATTAAAGAAACATCTGCACTGGTATATATGCCAAAATGGCAGCCACAAGATTTTCATCCGATGTTCTGCAAATGTTATATGTGCCCATAACAGAGGAGGAAAACAGAAACCTGGCTAGTGCGCCGGCATCGGAGCCAACCCTTTCTGAGGCCATTCATAACCTCCCTCCAGTGCTTTGGGAATTGATTTACAAGTAGTCTCTTTTCATAAGAATGAGGCAGCGATCAGCTCTGGGTTGGGGTGAGGTTCATGGTGATCTTTTATGGGCACCTTTTTGCCAAGAACGAGCACAAATTAAAACAGGTGTTTATTTGCAGGAGATGGAGAGCTTGCGGCTTGCAGGAAGTTTGGTGAGCGCCGACAGCAAGCGAAAGACGTTTTCGGCAGCACGCTTTTATTATTATTATTTTATTCAACCAAACCAAGGTCGCTGATGAAGAGGAGCAGGGGTTATTAGACTTTTTTTGTTTGGCACGGGACACATTAAACCCCATTGTCTCTACTTCTAAAAGCGACTAATAAACATTACAAGTGTGGAAAGTAAAAATAATTTTATTCAGTTTCTAAGGCAAGTGTTTCTTGACAACGGCACACATTCATGGCCGCGGTTTCAAGTTGTTTTTGGTCTGTGACCAAAAGTTTTTACATTCAGGAATCTCAAGAACTTTGAGAATATTTGAAAGTTTGTTACACACTTCTGCTGTGGTCAAACCAAGTTTTGCCAGATGTGGAAAGGGTTGGAAAGCCTAAGCTAAAGCTCTCAATCTTCTTGTGTGATGAGATGAAATTTGTGTATTTTTTTGTAATCCACATGTCAAAAGTTCCCATCACATGCTTGATAATGTTTTCGCTTTGATGTATTTGGGATCCACTTTCCAAGAGTAGACCAAGATTTAGGTCTGCAACAAGAGCTTGGTTTTTTTATGGTTACAGATGAGGATATGTTTTTCTGTTTGAAGGGAAATTTCTTCCCAACTTTGTGTAACAATATTTCAAAGCAGGCTGTTCTTGAAGTTGCTGATTTCCGATCTTTGATTTCAAGAATTTGTGCATTTCTTCCGCACTTTGATGGAGCCTTTGACTGTTTTGTTCAAACAAGTTGCCAAGACTTGGTTTAGGTTTGTTTGAATAATATTATAATATTTAATATTTATATTGCGCAAATTCTATAAAAATAATCAAATGCGCATTACAGACATTACAATAAAATCCAAACGCAAAAAAATAAGAACCCGTTAACATTACAATATTATTATGGTGTAAAAGATGAAACTACAATATTTACAACTTGCTATAAGATGGCTATAAGATGGCAAAATTAATAATGGCTATAAGAAAGGTAATTTATAGAAAACTATATAAAGCTAAAAGGCTAATCATCAAGTAATTGTACTAAGAAAATGCCTTACTGAATAAAAATGTCTTAAGTTTCTGTTTAAAATCACTCATGGTGCAAGCAGATCTAATGGTTAGGGGAAGACTGTTCCAAGGCCGTGGCACTGCCACCGTGAAGGATCGATCCCCCAAGGTCACTTTTGTGAGACGCTTTGGGGTGCTCAGAAGAATGCCGTTGTTATTTAGCCGTAAATAATAATGGGATAACGGAAAAACAGAAATTAAATTAGAGAGATATTTGGGAGCTGAGCCTTGGAGTACTTTAAAAAGGATCTTAAACTCGATTTGTAGGCAAATAGGTTACCAGTGAAGTTGTTGAAGGAGCTGAGTAATATGACAGTGTTAAGGTGCACAGAAGATCAATTGCGCATTGGCATTCGTGACACGTTTGAATTTTTGCATGTGATAGTGGGGAACTCAATAGAGGAGGCTGTTTAAAGTAAACACTCTCCACCATTTGGTCTTCTGTTTGTCCTTAATAAAGGCATCTTTCGAGAAATTTCTTCATTTCATCCTGTTATTTGATGTGCTGTTTGAGTACTGTTTCGTGTTCTTCAGAGACAGTTGAATTTTCTCCACCACCAAGTAATACTCTGTCATTAGAGCTGTCCCAGGACATTTCCTCAACATTTTACAATTGAAATTTATGTGAGTGTGTTTATTGCTGTTTTTATAGAAAAAAGAAAGGGGGTTTCCCTATTGTTATGAACTAGGCTGACCCCACACCTACAGAGTCTTTGCGGTTTTGCGTCAGCAAAGGTTCTGCACAGAACAACCATATTTCCTGATTGTTTGCAATCCATTGGTCTATTTTGTCTGTTTCTTTCCTTTCTCTTTTTGGCCCAATAAATTTTATTTATTTTATTTCTTTGAGTGCTACATAATAACAGCCTTTGTGGCTTTGGCTGCAATGACTACCTGTCATGGTCACAAATGGGTACTGAGTCTAAGAAGGGATCTTTTATCAAACTTTCATTACAAATATGGCATTCAGTTGCATTTTTGTGTTTTCCCAATCGTCTGCTGTCATCACAAGTGGCTTTGGAGTTGCCAAACTTTCTTTTATTGGCATCTCCTCCTTCAGAAACATTAGAAACATTCCCACCATATTTTTGCTACTGTAAACTTTTGACCCCATCACTTCACTGTCGCTCCTCACAACCATGTAAGAATACCCACAGCCTCATGCTTTTCTGTCTTCTCAGTGTAGCTTGCCTTTATCCCTGCAGCACGCTCACAGCGATGCACCTTTCTGACCTAAGCCACAAAGTCCGCATATATCACGTACGGCACCTTCATCTCTTTGTAATGGTTTTGAAATGCAATAGTGTTTTTCCCCTCTTCCGGCATCTCAATCCTTGTTGGCCTGGCGTTCACTCCATTGCAATATTTTTTGTGGTTCTCTAGCAAGTCCTCTCTTGAGAAACCAGTTAAGCACATGCAATAGTGCTTTGTGTTGCTTTTGTTCTGATTGAAGAGTAAAGCGCTTACTCGCTTCACATAACAATAGTGTTGCTTTTCCCCTGACTCAATTAACATCAGGTTTATCTGCGACACCTTAGCTTCTTTCTTTCTTAGCCTGTGTATTATCACACAATTATTTTCCCAGCCAAAGACATTTATTGCAAGGTTTCTGTTTTGCGCCTCAAGCTTGTCTATTTGTTTACTGGTGTTGGAAAGTCAATGCATTCATAGTTAATACCATCAACAACCTTAGCTGCTTGGTCTATTTGGGTTCTTACCATTCCGTACAGGAAATAAAGCAGCTTTGAGTGCCCACTTCAAACATTCGTTGTCTCTGTTTTGTACGTTGATCATCGCTTTCTTGCTTTTCAGCTTTTGTGGGAGATCCGAGTAACTTCCTCTGCGCAGTGCCTAATAACGTGCCACAAGTTTAGTTGAAAGACAGTGTTTGGAGTACCTGTGGAAATTAACTGCGCACTTGGTTCACATCCCTAATAACTTCGAACTTTTAGCAATTCTCCCCCAATTTCTTCTAAAGCCTTCATTGCCACCGTAGACACTTGATTGTTATAGTTGTCCAAAAAAGTGCTTGCTGTCTTTCTGAGGTCCTGCATGTGCCCAATAGAGATTAAAATGTTCCCGTGTAAAATTCGCAAAAATTTTCGATTGGAAGTTCTCATGGTCCCTTTAAGATAAATCCTTTCCCATAAGTTATTGACATAGCGAGATGCAAACGTTTGGAGGCCATGGTAGTACTCATAGGCTTGCTCTTTGAAAACAAATGAAATTGGTGACCATGAAGAAGAAGGAGAAGAAGAAGGCAGTGGCAGAGGCGGCGGCGGCGGCGACAACGACAACGATGACCTATCTGCTAGGTCACCCGATATTACCCCCCCCCCCTTCCTTGTCACCCTCTTCAGGCTATGAGAGAACACATAGGTTGGCTTCTTCTTGCACCAAGAGTCTTCTTGCTTACAAACTAAATTACAAAGAAAATAATGCTATTTTAAATTGTGACGATAAGAACCCTACCTTGAGCCATACCTGTCGTCTTCAATGTACAGTGTAGCTCCTTTATTGTAATCCTTTGTGTAATTTCAATGTTCATTAGCTAGGAATAGCACACTTTCACTCAAGGGAAACAAGACACCCCAGCAGATGGCAACAATGAATCATACATCTGCCTAGCATTCAAGAGAACTAAATGTCTAGATCAAACTACAAAATTAGATATTATTACATCTCTTGATATCAAATTACAAAAATTGGAACATTTTCTCATACTTTTATCAAAAACTATCATCCTCTGCAATGAAAGCTTTCATCAACAAAACTAGAGCATGAGTTTTAGGCTTCAAAAAGAAATTTGTCTTACTTTATTTCGATTGTTTAGGGGCTATTCACATGATTCCGGAATGAGTTCATTCCATCTCCATATCTTTCTCTGCATTTGTTTACATGATGCTGAGACGAAATTGTGCCCTTGTACAAGTTATTCCGGAATGAGTTCATTCCGGCTTTCAATCGGAATGAAATTTTCGTTCTGGTATCATGTAAAGTGAGAACGAACCTCGTTCCGAGATGAAAAATCGCCTGGGGCGAGTACGCATGCGTATCTTGTTCAAGATGGCGGATATGAAATTAAAGAAAGATTCAGGTTGTAGATGGAAATGGGACGCAATGAAAACAGAAAAATTGCGGGACGTTGTCATTAGGTGTTAAAGGCAAAAGTTAGGAGGACTGGAATTGGACTCAGATAAAGTAGTGCTGTTAGAGCACATTCGAAGTGCTTTAGCTGAACAGTGGCCTGAAGACTTTGGGAAAAGCCCTTGAGCCCTCTTATCCCAGAGAAGCCTGTTGAAGAAATGTCAAAGGACGAATATTAAAAGCATGTTGAGAGTTTGAAGGCTGAAAATGAGTTAATTGCTCTTGGCTAACACAGAGTGGCAAACAGGTTCAAACGATTGAAGAAGAGCTATACACAAGACTGTCAAAATGACCTTTGTTCCGGATCAGGGCAGTTGCCTCCCCGCAAATCATGGCACGAAAGCATTCGTGCCATGAATTGTGGGGAGGCAGTGCAGCAACAAAACCCCTAGAGTTTGGAGAATCATCCATTTCTGTACATGAAGAGCAGTTAACACCACGTGATGAAGGATCTGAGGAAACAGAAAGTTCTGTGAGTGTTAATCCTGGTTCAACCGAAGAATCAGGCAGTACCAAGAAATGATCTGAGAAAACAGTTAAGTCTGCAAAAACATTTGTAGACTGTAAGCGTAAGAAGCTTCAGAAACAACTGACAAAAGAAGGAAACTAAGATATTGTTCTGCAAAATTCACAGAGGCAAATGGAACTTCAGCAATCAATGTTGGAAGCTATGAAGAAGCAAAATGAAGCTTTAGACACTGCTTTAAAAACAATGGCCGAGTCTACAGCATTGTTGAACAGGACTTTGGCACAACTATGCAATACATGATGAGAATGGGTCAACAGCAGCATGTTCCTTATACTCCTGTTATGTTCAAACAAGGGGCTGCTGAATTCAGGGATCAGGGTATCCCAGGGCAGTTTTCTTCACAAGGGCAACCATCTGCTACTCAAGTACAAGAAGCTATTTATCCAAGCCGTGCAAGGTCAACATCCCCATACAAATATTTTGAATATTATCCTGTGTCATAATTTTTACAATCAACCTTTGGCTCTATGGAGGCAGTCCCAAGAGAAAATCATTGTCACCTTTGAAATTATCGTTACTTTGGCATTAGAAAATAGTTTTGAATATACGTTACAATTTACTGTATAGCAGTGACAATACACACTATTTCCTTGGCTAATTTCCAGGCTTAAAATTCTCATACAGGCTGCAAAATAAGAGACTACCCAAATAACCATTTAAAATGCCTATTAGCCCTACTAGCTTGGGTTTTCTGATAAGGTATGAATTCTCAATTTTTTTCCACAATTTTACGGCCGAGCAAGCAGTGAAAAATAATCTTGTCTTGAAAGTTACCCTATGGTTCTCACCCTTGTTAAATATTATTTATGAATGCACAAAGGTTGGTGACATGGAAACTCCCTTAAAAACTTCCAAAAGAAAGCATAACTGAAAATTAATTAATAATGTTTCTGAGCTGTCCATAAAAGTCGATAAAAGTGTTTCGCTTTGATGGCCTCTTTCGCGGATTGCAGCATTCTCTCTTCTTGTGGGCTTATTGGCCACAGTTGTCGCATCTCACTGAAAGAGAATAACATTGGTACCAATACCTGTGTGACATATATTGTAAATGTAGATGATCTTACCGCGTTGGCGTCTATTTTCTTCATCCCTTTGCCTTTGTTCATCCTCGTTCCTCCGATCTCTTTCTTCTCTTTCCCTTCTTCTTCTATCTCTCCTTTCTCTTTCCCTGATTCTCGAGTTCTCATCTTCCTGCCTCCTTCTTTCTTCTCTGCGATGTCCTCTTTCCCTCCTTTCTTGGTGGACCTGTTCCTCGATTTGAGGATCTACTTGTTCCTCCTGGCGTGGAGATGCCAGGAGGCTCTCCTTGTTTATAGTCATGCTTTGATAGGACACTGCTAGGGCTTCTGCGCCTAGAGCTTCTGCCATCATTCTGAAAAATATAAAAACCAGCGATCGTACCTCTCTACTGTTAACCCAGCAGAGCGAGTCGTTGTAGGTATCCTGTAAGGATCCGCCAATTACTCTGTGTTCTCCGACTGTTTGGACTTTTGGTCCTTCTTCTTTTTTTTCCCTTAGTGCATACCCAGTATCTGCTTGTGAAGGAGAAATAACACACTTCTACCGTCAATTGTCATGACATACCAACTGTGGAATTACAATTTTGCATTCAACCAAATAAACGAAACGTTGATTTCAACGCAGATGTAAACATAACGAATTGCCAACAAACTTCCAAAACTTTTCAAAAGTTAAAGCCAATGCCCTTTAAAAGTAGTGTGCCGAAAAAAAACCAATAACACATTGACAGTTACATCAATAGAGGAAAGAAAACATCTATCAGAATGACTTAGCATTAGGAAAGTATGTAAAAACCATTGGGAACAATATGAAATAATTTGGTTTCTATTTCTAAGCTTCGCGATAGAAAGGAAGAGCGGACATCGAAGGATCAAAACAGCAACGAAGCGTAATGAACATTGGTGTGCTATGCCCAGCATATCTGTTGTAATGGTATACAAGGGTAGGGTATGGGTATTAGTTATTAATAATTAATTAATAATTATTTGCTAATTAATAAGTAGTAATCGAAATGGTTTGCCCTCACTAACCTAACCTCTCCTCTTTTATTCCCAGTAAATTATTCTCAGGCCAAGGCCTTTGACTCGCCCCAAGCCCCTTTTTTAGATTTCAACATGGCTACCAACTGAAAATGCATGTACTCTTGGTTATTGGCTCTTGTACTTTAAAATATCACGAGATTAAGAAATTTGCCCTGAAAGTCCATTAATTAAAAATACCCCTTTCCCACAAAGTTTTAAGTAAGATATGCAAAGCTTTTTTTTTCCTTTTTTGCTGATGATAGTGCCGGTCTTGGAGATCTAGGGCTTGGTGCAATGTACAGTTCCAGTTCATCTACAAGCTCCATAAAGTTTTCTTTGCTCATTCGAAAGTTTTTTTCCATTCCTCAGGAAAGCATAGACCCTTGATCATGTTTCTCCACCACAAATCTGTCCTTCCTGGCCTTATCCAGTGTGATCTTCTCCTCCTTTCTTCTCTTCTTTTAGTGAATATATTTGCATACAGCAAGCCAGAGTTTGGACTTAGCGCCAACATATGTGATTGTCTTTTCCGTCTGGCCCAAAGAAGCAGCCCTGTGGTCAAGTTGTTCGAAATCGTGGCAGCTATTGCCATTAATATGCACAACGTTTTGTGCAAAACTCTCACAAAACTGATGCGCGGGAACTTAAACCACGTGAGGCAGAGTCGGTCGATTTTCACATGTGAATGCGGCACAAACTTCATTCTGGAACAAAACTCGTTCCATAATGAAATCATGTGAAAAGCCCCTTAGCCACCTCCCCCAAGATGCAGTGGGGGTTTCAAATTCTATGCCATAGTAGGTCCACATGTAGACGATAATAAAAATGTCAAAGGCTAAAACAGCATGCCATTTTGCCACTCACGTATAAAGAAACCCATGCCACCAAAGGATTTGGTACTTCAAAATATAGCAACTTACCCAAACAAAGGCCCACACCCTTTTATAAAGTCTTGAACGCGCTTCATCAGGACCTTAGTAAGGCCTGAGCTCAAAATGCCTCAATAAGTTAATATGCCCAATGGCACAAAAACCTACCCATTTCTTGAAAATTCAGCCATAAAATCCTCCAATGCCGCCTCTCAGAAAATCTCCTGGATTTCCATCTTCTTTGTTCTACCCTATGCCAGAGATGGCTGCCTGAAAATTTGGCGTTTTCAACTATTTTCATGATGGCCGACCCAGATCCTTTCTCAGCCAGTGGAACTGACTTCTAGTAAAAATGCAAAACTTTGTCAAGTATTAGAATGTTATCGGTACCTAGAACTGGGATAAAATCGTATCTTTCTAATGTTAGGTGACCAAACTATAAATATGCCGAAATTTATTTAAATGTGAAACATGCGAATTTGCCTGAGCAGGTACCTTAGTTCTACTCAATGTAAATTGCCCATAATATAAGCACCTTATGTAAATTTGACTGCTCTTCACACATTTCCCACAAAGCAGTACAACCAAAATTACAAGTTAACACAATTGCTTCTAATTTTATCTCAATTGGCATCTAAGCTCTAATATCTCCTATTGAAGTACCGCTTTCAAACAAACTGAAATGTCTTCTGATCATCGGTTCCACAGTGATTCTCTCCACGATGATATTAGTCTCTCCTGACTGAAAGAAAGGCCAGAAGTTAAAAAAAAAAATGGCCACCACACAGTTTTTGTTAACCGGTCCTGTTCCAGACATTCTGTTAGTTGAAGCAGTAACTAGTGCTGAAACGACAGGTATTGTGAGTTGCCTGGTGCATCTCGGAACGAGTCATGGCTTTCCTCAAGAATGCATATAAAAGGAAATGTGTGCATGATTGCTGCCTTAACATGTTTATTGGTTTTCTGCAGATTGTGTTTGGGTTTTTCCCATTGATTTATGCAAGAAATTCAGGGTTATTTTTGATCACCAGTGATCAATAATTATTGCTTGAAATGTTAAGGCATTAAATAGTAATAGGTCGTCAACTCTGCTCTGTTTTCTTAAATTTTGAGGGATTTGAAGGGGTCAGTAAAAAATGGTCTTCCAAATTTTTCTTTCAGCACTAGTGTAGTGGTATCAGCTCTGTTGTCAGAGAGATTCGTGAAACTCAAAAGAAAACTAAATAACTCACAGGTTCCACAAGACTGAGAGGTTTATTGTGCCAACTCTTACAGCAATCCTGTGTAGTAGGATACGTTGAGGGGAACGCTTTAGTAGGTTCTGAGTTAAACAGCAATAATTGCTCCCGTTGTGCTGGTCAAATTTCTGTGAACCTTATGGAAAATGACACACGTTTTCGCTGTATAAAAGCTGAGGACATCTGACCTCTAGCGGAAAATCCTTGTGACGTGTTGTAGTTAAAAGAGGGAAAATATCTAAAAATACTATGAAATAAAACTAAGGCACGCAGGTGCCATTACACTTCTTCCCTAAATGTTTCCTTCATTTACTTATAAACCTAGTAAGTTATAAAAATACTATATAGAATCAAATATGCGTTGATTATGAAGCCTATTTGTGAACCTGGGTATCAATCAGTTCTCAAAGTCCTCTTTTGCTAAGAGTAGCACAAGTTTGTGCACTGGTTGCCCAAAGAACTTTCTCTCTCCGTCTTTGGCAGTCATTATCTGCAGTTTTCTGCCAAGCTGGTCGCTGCTGGGAAATGTTCGGGTGGCTACAGCTGAAGGCCACTGGTTTCTTGGAGCTTCATTGTCGCCGACAAGTATGACGTCTCCTTGTTTGATACATCTTTTAGGTGTAGTCCATTTCTGGTGTTTTGGGAGTTGAGCACAGTATTCTTTCTGCCAGCGCAACCAGAATTGGTTAGCGAGGTACTGAACTCTTCGCCAACGTTTATGAGAATACTGCTCCAGTGACTCAAACTTCCCAGGCTGGGGCAACACAACTTGGGTCTTGAGTGTCAGTAGACGAGGTAGCTTAGAAAGGCATGGAGACAGCGGGGAGTTCTGTGCCATAGTTGGGGGCATCTGGGGTTCCTGTGTCAAAATTTACTACTGACAACAGACCAGCAGTTGGACTTAGAGGTCTGGTGGAAAGTTCAGACTGCTTCATGAATCGGTCAATCATCCGTTCCGACTTGTGTGGCAATTGGGCTCAAGTTCAAATAGATGACCTTCATCTTTCAACGCTTCCTTGTATACAGCTTCTCCTGCTAAAGTTTCACTCAGTTGTTGCTGGAGTTTTTATTTCTTTAGCATGTTTTGTTGTTCTTCGATAGCATCACTAAATTTAATCTTTTGTTCTAAAGAGGCACGTCTTGCTTTCACAGTCATCAGGGTTTCCTTTGAAGAACGTGAGCTGCCAGAAGAAGTTGACCTGTTAGAGCAGTTGGTTTTGTGTGACACCTTTGATCGAATGGATGTGGTTTCATCTTTGTCAAGAGATGCCAGCTTATTGAATGTAGCACTTCGATCTCCTTAAAGCGAATCTTTCACGGTTACGAGTAAATCCATGATAATTTCAGCTTTGGTGGTATTCTTGTCCAAATTGAGCCAAGCGTATAAAAATTCGAGCTCAGGTTTTTCTGCGAGCATTACTAATTCTTTCGTCTTATTGTCTATAATGTTCCGTTCTTTTTAACTAACCAAGAATGCGTGGTATGCAGTGACGTTTGCCAGGAAGTTTTACATTATATTGTGAACTGGGGAAAGAAAAAGAAATAACTGTTTATGATGTTGCCTCAAATTTACTACAAATTGAAAGGCCAGTATCTCAATTGCAATCTCCATTACGAAATAGCCATTGATCCAAAACAAAGGTTATTTGTTGGGTTGGTGATGTAAAAGAGTCGAAAGAAGTGAAATGGAAGCTTCCATGTTTTATGTCATGTCAAAAAACAATCAAATTGATTTTTGGTGCTCCCAAATTAAATTATTACTATATATCTTTACTTTTACTCCCATTAAAAACTGTTCCTTATTAGAGATATTGCAATAAATGGGTGATTATTGGAAAATAAGTCACCGATGGTCATTTTGTTGCAAAAAACAGCTCATCGCAATAATCTAAATCATGTCTTTAAAAAAGATTTTAATTAAAGGTGTCAGTTTAGCAAGCAGCTCAATAGTATTGTGAAAATGTTTTTTCAGATTGTTTTTACATGTTACATTATGCAAATTTGGCCATTCAACTTGCAATTCCCTGATCCCTCATTGTCAGAAATTCGGAAGCCAAAATATTCATGTGTCAAAAATGGGAGTCATTATATTTTCTAAACAAATGCCAATAACGATTGATGGACAACAAATTCAACAAGTTAAGTATGCAATTTTTTTAATGTTGTTCATTGATAACGAAATATCGCATAAACCATGTAAGAATGAAAATATCAAATTTGATAGGAATTATTGCTAAGGGCAGAAAGTCAGTCGTTCCTGTCATTGCCAAAGGTCAACTGAAATGAACATCTTTCAGTGTCCTTTCACATACTTCTCTCTTAAATAATTTGCATATGGTCATAAAAAGGATCTACCTATGATGAGAGAATGCTTCTAATCAAGAATCATTTTATTTATTAATTAATGGAATAAATATAAGTATATCCGCATTATTATGTTCCATTAGTGAGCTTACACAAAGGGAGAAAAGAGGAAAGAGTGTGGCAAACTTGATATCCTAGAGACCTAGAAACCAGCGTGACATCTACATCTCTTGGCATTTCCACATAATCTTATGTTTAAAGTGCCTATCACCCTTACACAGTGTTAATGAATATGAAAAATGTATGCATGTCTAAGACGTTTTGTGAAGAAATAAATTGTATTCCGTGTTTCATCATGTTTTTATTAGAGGACAGAATCCTCCAAAATAGCCCTTTTTCCACCATATTGAATACAAGATAGGAACAGATGAGACACTGAGCAGTAACAAGGTTATGACATCGACCTGGTATCTCAGCTACAGACCATTTGCTCATTTGTCACTATGCTGTACCCGAAATGTGCCGGCTATATGTGTGGTGGGTACTGCCTTCCCAGATGTGCAGAAGGGTATAGTTCTGCATGCCATAATGATGATTTTCCTGAAGGGAAGAAATGCAGAAAGAAGTGGGCTGATTTCCAGAAGCAGAAGCAGGCATAGTGGGGACTGACCTGGCGAAACTTGTGAAATACATGTATGCTTAAAAGATTTCAGAAAAGACAACCTCATACGTCAATTCAGCCTTGTTCAGCTGTTTGTTGATGAGGTGAGTAAGAAGCCAATCATCTGAATACTGAAACAAGATGAAATGGGTATAAATGAGTGCCAAAGGTACATGTTAAAGTGGTGATTACAAGTCCAGTTGTTAGTACAGTGAGGGAATTATTATATTTACGAATTACGGCATTATCTTGTTTGGTATATAGCAAGAATTTTTTGGCTGTTTACTTGTTTGTTGAAATTTTATGATCATTTCCATTTATTGATCAATATTTGGCCATTATGGCAGATGACTTAATGGCCGGATTGCATTCGGTATATAACATGATATCCAAATTAGGCTGTTATTCTAAATGAGGTAATGGCCAGAATAAGTTTGGTACGTAACATGTAAACCATGCTCGGCCGTTATCCCAAATGACTTAACAACCGGATTGCATTTGGGTATGTAACATGAAACCCAAACTCGGCCATTATACCAAATGACTTAGAGGCCACATTGAGTTTGGTAGATAAAATGAAACCCAAATGAGTGAACTGCTGAATTGCGTTTGCTACATAAGATGAAACCCAAACTCAGTCGTTAACCCAAATGACTTGATGGCAGGATTAAGTTCGGTATATAACGTGAAATCTAAACTCCACCATTATCCCAAATAACTTAATGGCTGGATTGTGTTGGTTATATGAGATGAAACCCAAAGTTGGCTGCTATCCTAAATGACTTAACAGCAAGATTGAGTTTGATATATAAAATGAAACCCAAACTAGGCCGTTATCCCAAATGACTTAACAGTCAGATTGCGTTTGATGTGTAAAATGAAACCTAAACTCAGCCGTTGTCCCAAATGACGTAATGCCTGGATTGAGTTCAGTATATAACCTGAAATCCAAACTCGGCTGTCAATTCATTATTTTGTTATAATTTTTTCTTAATTTTCTTATTATTTTTGATATTGCAAATACTGGTTTTAAAGCCCCTTGGGGAATCACTGTTCAATATATGTATGTATGTATGTATAAAGTAGATTCCCATAATAAGTATGTGTCTATTACTATGTGGGGTATACTGGACCATGTGTGGAGAGGGAGGGGTATCTCCGCCGGCTCCCTGGGTGCATCGTTTCTCATCGTATTACTAATGTTGTGTGTATTCCCTCTTGGAGTTGTGACATTGGGCTACTGTTCTTCTAACCCACATTTTTTTTAAAAGCATGATGATGAATGGAATAGCGACTTAAGAAAAGAAATGTTATAACCTGAACAACGAAAATGCCTTCACAAAACTTTAATGTTTTATTCCAGAGTAAAACAATAAATTATATTATACCGTGAACTGGGGAAAGAAAATAGAAATAATTGTTTCTGATGTTGCCTCAAATTTACTACAAATTGAAAGGTTAATATCTCCATTGTAATCTCCATTACGAAATAGCCATTCATCCAAAAGAAAGCTTATTTGTTGGGTTGGTGATGTAACAGAGTCGAAAAGAAGTGTAATGGAAGCTGGCATGTTTTTGCCTTTTTTATTCCCATATTTCAAGATTTCACTGTCATCTCAAAAAATCAATCAATAAATTAAGTTTTGGTGCTCAAAAATTAAAATATCTTTACTTTTACTCACATAAAAACTGTTCTTTATTAGAGATTTTGCAATAAATAGGTGATTATTGGAAAATAAGTCACCAATGGTCATTTTGTTGCATAAACAGCTCATCGCAATAATCTAAATCATGTCTTTTGAAAAGACGTTAATTAAAGGTGTCATTTTAGCAAGCAGCTCAATAGTACTGTGAAAATGTTATTTCAGATTGTTTTTACATGTTACATTATGCAAATTTGGTCATTCAACTTGCAATTCCCTGATCCTTCATTGTCAGAAATTCGGAAGCCAAAATATTCATGTCTTTTGAAAAAACGTTAATAAAAGGTATCATTTTAGTAAACAGCTCAATAGTATCGTGAAAATATTATATCAGATTGTTCATACATGTTACATTATGCAAATTTCTTGCAATTCCCTGATCCTTTGTTATCAGAAATTCGGAAGTCAAAACATTCATGTGTTAAAAATGGGAGTCCTTGTGTTTTCCAGTAACAATTGATGGACAACAAATTGAACAAGTGAAGTATACAAAATTTTGAGTGTTGTTCATTGATGAAGATCTCTCTTGGAAATTATATCGTATAAACCATGTAACAAAGAAAATATCAAAATTTTGACAGGAATAATTGCTAAGGCCAGACATTACTTATCGCTAGAAATTTACAAAATATATATTTACACTAGCTATGATTTACCCGTATCTGATATACTGTCAGACAGTATGGCCAAATGGATATCCAGCTAGACTTAGACCTATATATATTTCTGATACCAAAGAAAATGATTACTTGGGATTGTGGCCTTTTCTACATATAGAGAAGAAACCAGACTGAGTTTTACTTCGCCTAAGTTATTAAATATATATGAACTGAACTAACAACTGAGTTGGGCTTGAAAAAGTGCACTTTGTGTTTTAATTCTAACATTACCCACTGTATGGCATGGAGACGCTTTGTGTATTTTAGTACATTGTGGTATTGGTAGAAATTGCTTAAAATCCCGGTGAGAGAAAGAAAGGTGCAAAGAAACTCTATGCCCAGGATGTCGGAGTCTTGCATTACGTTCTAACAGCCTGACGCAAATTAAAGCTACATGTAAAGTGAGATGAAAAGGAAAGAAAGAGTACACTTACTGCTTTGAACTACGACTTTTGCTTTGTTGTCTTTACCATTTTTTCCAACGACCACTTCTTCACGTCTTTAATTTTGCCACCTTTTATGTTTTTCTCTTGTACAGGGACGTTTACATTTTTTCAAACTTGATTAAAAGAATATTGCTGTACTTGACTTGATCAATAGTAAAAATAAACGATTGTATTCACCTAGCTTTACAGTTCTTTCTGTCATGATAACCCGGGAAAGATCAGAGATGTGGCGTGAACCTGCTAAATACTTGTAATAGTGTATAAACACAGGCCACAATTGAAGACGTGTGAAAAGGTGTGCTTCAGCCTGCTAAACACGGCAAAAGGGAATGTGTTCCACTGGATTTTTTGGGCTTTGAGAATGCGTTCCCCTTAAAACGGAATGCTTTATTTCTCAAGTTCTCTTAGCATTTCTTTAATGCTCCTTAAACATTCCTATTTGCGTTCCCTGTAATTTACTTCTGTCTGGTTCTGAAATTATGTCATTTTGTTTGGAATTAGGTCAGCTAGCATTTTTTACAATCTTTAATTTCTTACTTTTTTCCTTTCTCCAGCATGCTTACTTATATGTTTACTAAGGTGACACTTAGAGATAATCTTTCTCTTGATTGATTTCCACACTTTGTCCTTTTCTGTGTTAGATTCGAGGGGAAATCTGCTGAAAATAGCACCTTCGACGCTTGAAGTTTTGTAACATCTAGCCACAGTTTGTTGTGCGTTTGCTTGGCGTTGATGTGACTCAGCTTTTCCAAGGTAAAGAAAAAGGGTTCGGACAAAACGTGGGGTAGGTCTTGGCCTACCGGTGGTTAATTTATGAAAAAAATCCCAAACAAATATGTTTGCTCCCGAATACCGTCAAATTCCTATGAAACCAAACTTATTTGTGAAAGTGTAATGGCATTTCACAAAAACTTGGGATATCTTCCGAGTATGTTGGATGGCAAAAGGTTTGTCCTTGTTGCAAATTACATTTGCGCTTCCTCTCCTCCTTCGTCGGAAATTTTGGTTTAGGTATTCCCTCACTGCTTCACGAGTAATTTGGCCCAAGCCTGACAAGTCCCTGATTAGACCCTTTTTCTCTGTGTACTGAATAGAAATTTGTGTGTAGGACACACCAAATGCACTACGAGCCTTCCACACAACTTTCAAAAATAAACTAAACACTTGAATGGGAATATCTCGTTTAAAATCTATCTGTCAGGCATTGTGCGCTTTCATTCGTGGGGTCAACCTTCTTTTTATTGTTGCTATCCAATGCTGTATTTCCTCCAACATTATATCTCCGTGCGGCGATTTGGGAGCAAAGAACTTCTTGTATTGACCCTGTACCTACTCGATGCCTCTCAACCAGTAAGTGCAAGGCGTTCTGTATCTCGTCTTCGAAGGCAAATCTGTTTTCAAAGTTTACGTCTTTAAATGTAGTACGAATGGTACTAATCACACAGTTAACATCGGCCGCCATAATGAAATGATGTCAAGTTGACAACCGCATGACACAACTTGTTTTTGCGAGCTCAAAAGTGCGCCTTTCTTAAGACAAATGGCACGGTGTGAAATGGCCCAGTGTTCGTCTGTGTTGGCTGGCTACAAACTAATTGTTTTCTCTTAATGGTTAGTCCTGATCGGCCCAACATTTATCTCTACAAGCACTAGGTCGACAAAGACCTTTCAAGTACATTTGCTTTCCAAAAGTGCTTCTAACGAAATTTGGAGCAACAGCATCGTCGACTTATGTCGCACACGACTTTTGTGTGATTTGCCATGCAGTTTGCCTCGGGGACAGTTGTGAAGTGGAACTATCAGAGTATGTTTCAGTTCATTCTCCCGCCAACAATTTGCAGGGGCATAAGACAAGAAGTGTTGAGCAATACCAGAAGGAAGAACTTAAGGCACTTTTAGATGACCACCAGGAAGAACTAAACAAAAGATGTGCTGGCTATGTTCTGTCGTCTGAGACAACAACCGGTTTCTCTGATGCGCTGATAAAGTCTGTATTAAAAACTTGCAAGTACATTTTTACTGTGGATGATGTGATTAGTTTGAACCCTGTGTTCAAAAGGCAACATGCAGTAGACATTTTGTACATGGTCAGAGATGTATTTGAAGATTTTGAATTAGACATGTCTTGTGACTTAAACTGTGAGGACGATTTGTCCTGGAACTTTGATCTTGGGTATGGTGGAATCTATAAAAACGGTTCTTCGGCTGATGAACATTCTGGTACCTCCAATGACTCAGAACTGTTAGGTGTCATGGAGTTAGAGTAAGGGGGTGCAAACATCGTGAACACTTCTTACACCAGTGATCATGATTTCACATAACTTTCAACATCTGTGACATGCCGGTGCCGGTATGTGTTGTGGGGAGTTTTATATTTTTTATGAATGTTCATGTCCTTATGACAAAATGTAAATATGATTTATTACATTTAATTAAATATATAATGAAATATCTCTGAGAAATTTTGCTTGTCGAAGCCAAGAAAGTATATCTCAACATCATGTAGATAAAAGTAAATGCAAATGAGGTTTTTCCTTATCTATATGATAATTAAATATATAAGTGTAAAAAAGTAGTAATTATATTCACTGCATAAGTATGTTACTCCAGGGGTAGTCAATCGATATCAATCGATAATAATCAATAACAATCGATTGATATCGATTTCTATCAATTGACTACCCCTGGTGTTACTAAACAATAAATGTCTGAGAATGAATTATGTACAGTTATTCACAGTTTTAAGAATGGGGCAAAATCAGACCCATCTCCCCAGCCAAACCTGGCCTAGCAAATCTCATTATGTACAAACTGTAACCAAACCATTTTTCATTTGAGGAAATGACCAAGCATTTGTTTTGCATTTTTGGTGGGAAGAATTTCTGACCCTTCTTAATTCAATTATACATATACAACTCCCCCATATAGGCCCATCCTACATGTCATAAAGAAATTTGAAGAGTCTGAGGGAAATAAACATTTCCAATCACATCTTATTGAGATCATTGCCCAACTGTAATAAAGTTCTCAACGAATCTTCCCTGGTATCAAAAGAGGGTGTTCACTGAAAGATGTACATGTAAGGGCTAAACTTTGCATTGACGGTGCCATATTAATTCATTGTAACAGTCTGGAGCCCCCATCATCCTTTGTCAAAACCCTCTACATAAATAGTGACCAGTCCCTAAAAAGATAAGATGCTATAATGGATCAGAGAAAAAAATAAAGAAGTAGTCACAAAATGAAGCCCTAATTAAAATGTATTTTTTACAAGGACTCCATTTTGTGAAGTTCTTTCGTTTTCTCGCTGATCCACTTAAGTTTTCCCAAATCCAACCCTTAAATTAAACTGTCACAAACGTTCCCACACACATGGTATCTTCGTCCAGACTCAGGAGGAACTTAAACATCCTTCCCTTCTGGTGGATCTCATCCACCAGGAGACGAAAATCAGATTCCCGCCTCTGTATCTTGTGATGACCACCTGGGCTTTCTTCCAGCAAGTCTTCATCCACTGTGTCGTGGAGGGGATCCACATGACCAATGGACTTGCTTCAACGTGTGGCAGCACTCTCTGTGATGTTACGTCCAAGATGGTTTAGACATTCTTTGATTAAATTGATTAAATGTTCCATTCTCAGATCCACAGAAATGTTTTTGCCAGCTCCTCCCTTGGTGTTCACTGTTCTGTTGCACACCAAACTCTCAGCTTCTCTTGGAGTGAGCATTGCCATGATGTCTGCTGATAGATGCAAAGCTGCCAGCGCATACTTGTTATGATTGAAAGCTCTGTAAATGAGCATGGCAAACTGCCAACAGCAAGTGATGCGTTTTCCATCCCCCTCCTTGACTGCACTGTCAAAGTTCCGTAACAGAAAACCCATGGACAGGCGCAAGGTTGCATTTTGGTATCTGTCATCTCTTGGGTTTTTTTTTAGGCCCACTGTTACCATCTGCATTTGCACCATCCTGGGGGGAGTATCATTCTCTCCAGTCTGTATTGATTCAGGGTGTACTCTGTTCTCGTGATTTCCTTGTGCCTGATGTGTTCATGTTCAGATGTCTGATCTGACATAACAAACTTTGATAGCATCTGCTTGACATGCCCATGAAGCCATAGCCTCCTCTTCTTTTTTGATGGCTTCAAGATGTCTGGTGGGATAACAGTCAACTTTGTCATCAAGACTGGACATCCCAAAGTATGCGAATAGCATGCCAGTCTTCAACTTTACTGATTACACCTTCAAGTCGTTTGAAACTTGTATCTCTGTCACACTGTGCATCCGTGCAGTGGCTTGCTCGCTCATCGGTGAGCTGGTCTCCTCCAAAGAACACTCGTTCCAGAATGGTGACAACTTCACGGCCATTGACATCTTCTTTCTCAATGCGAAGATATTTCTTATGCAGGTCTTCCAAGATATCAAGCATGTCCTCATTCACATTTTCATTTTCAAAAAGAAGTCCAATAATAATAACAAAGGATATTAAACTTCAGTCAACAGTTTTAATTTATCCTCCCTCGACCCCAGGTGGAGGTGTAAGTACTATATGGATACAAAGTTATGGGGATACATAATCAAAGGATTCTTTCGTAGGGTTGAAATTCACAATTTGGGGATCAGTTGAGACATATAATGATTTAATTTTTTGGTGGACTCAACATTGATTTTTGATCTTTGTTTCCATTCAATCATCCCAGGTATAACAAAATTCAACTCCCCCTGGGGGGAAGCTAAGCCGTTTAATATTGATCATGAAATTCTAACGGTATGGAAAAGTACTTATAGTTAGAACATATTGCATTTTCCAAAGGCAATTTAATTTCAATTTTTGAGTTTATTCATTTACCTGAATTGATTTTTCCTTTATAACATCAGAATATTCGTGGGGAATGTGATGAACCACAACATCTTTGAACTTATGGAATGCTGGGATGTTCTTCACAATCACTCTTGTGGCCAAGGCAGTTATGGCATGTAAATCTTCAGCATTGTCCCTTGCTGACGGAAGAAAATCTACTTTTTCCAAATCAAGCACAGACTTGATTTGTGCATCATTTGGGAGGTTGTTCCTCAGCACACGGTTTTTAACAGCATTCAGGTTGAACCAGTGTATGCTATTGTTCTGGTTGGTACTCGACATGTGTTTCACCGTGATCATCAGGTCAAGATTATCCCCAGTAATTTGAAATGGTGCAGGATGTGTCATTTTCAGGTGTTCTGCAAACTCTTTTAATGTTTCGGAATTGAACATGTCACCTACTTCGCCAACTACGAAATCAAATTCCTTCTCGCAGAATTTGTTGCCCATTAGCATCTTAACACGTTCCTTTATTTCCTCCACTGAGAGATTAGCATCAATGTCTTGCCATTCAGCAGCATCCTGGTGTAAATCCTCTATACAACTTCCATTTCTGCATCCTCTACAACTTCCATAATCGATGCCAGAACTGACTCCCTCTTGCAGCTATGTTCAATGCTCCTTTTCCACTCCTTAACCAGCTCATCAAAGTTCTGGCCAAATTCATCGATTTTCTTTAACACCCTCCAATGACTCATACAGATGCCCAAGCAGCTACACCTCTTGTAAAACTATGATAAACATAAAAATAAACATAAAAATCAGAAATGGATAACAATTTAGGTATTGTCTACTGGTTCCAGAAAGTATATCCACACTCCCCCCTCCCCCCATGGAAGTATACTAGATATATCCTGAAATTCCACTCCTCTGAGTTTAAAGTGCTACCAGATCAATTTAATAAATGAAGTACAACCCATACACACCTACATACTAACCTGCTTGACATGACACAACATGACCTGAATATACAATTATTATTCATCTCTTCCTGATTTCTCATTATATAATAAATCATTTATTCTTATCATATATTCTTACTTTCAAAACTCTGTCCTACTCTAGGCTTGTTTAGCTGTATTTCGTGACCACTCACACACTTGATATAATGCTCATTCACTACAGATGCACCAGGGTATTGGGCCGTGATACCTACAAAATTCCAAAAAATAATGTTGAATTTTATAATATTTCATGGTGATACATGTAACTTACTCAGGAGAATAACGAGGAAAAAAAACAAGCAAATTACAGAAACCACTCATCTTAAAGACGAACACGACGAATTAACAACAATAGCGTGAAGGTTTATTGAACAGAAATGCTCAAAGTTCCAGTGACAAAGGTCGCTGAGTTGATAAGATTACAAGGTCGATGAAAGACGATGAAAATTGATGTTAGTCGGTTCGAACTGAAAGGCGATAAGAAATAAATAGAAACTGATTTAGCTAAGCTATCTTAGAGTAACAAAAAGAGAATGTAAAAGGCTAACATAAACGCTAATAGTGTCGAAAATCATAACAGTAAAATACAATAGCATTAAAATCAAATAAGCTAACAACAATAATCAAGATGATACGATGATAGAAACTCTGATGTAGATCAAACAATAAATCCTTGTCTCCGTGCTGAGAACTGACGATTAATAGCGAATTTAAAAACTGAATACTATGAACTTAACTAGCACTGAAGGAATAAAACAAACGAAACTAAACTAATAAACCTAAACCGATGACTAGAAAAACTAGAAACAAGAAAATAGTAAAAACTCACTTTGGTTTGCACACGCACCAATGCTTGACTTGACTTATAAGCTCTGACTAAGAACTTGACGGTGAACACGAGTGTAGACTGAATTAAACCCAGATGGATGACTGAGACGTTGACTCGATGAAGTCTACATTAGAACTGAATTACTTAGCTGAAAACGCTAAAACTTATGACTAGCAAAAACGTGCTTGGCAAACCTAGAAAAACATTGCGCATTTCCTTTGCGGGCGCTAAAGCAAAGCGCAGGAAACCATAATAGCTATGACTAACTTTATCTATGAAGGTGCTAATCTCTAAAGAACTGCCGAAACACCAATTTAGCAGTAGCAGGTAAAAAATCTGGAAAACATCTGTTTCAAACCAATATTCCGGCCCCTTAAAGGCAGTACTGCAGATAGCCTTTACAAGAAGAAAGAAAGAATGGTTTGAAACATGAGGTTGACTAAACTAAAACCTTAAAGTAATGACTTTTAAACTATAACATAATGTCAAATAAAGTTCAATCCACTTGCAATGGATTTTCAGAGTTCAGTGTTCATACTAAATACTTAGGTACTGCTGTTTGGAACATCAGCTGCTTCCGGTAGCACAATCTTGTTGATTGGTCGAACCAGCTCCGATGTACTGGTCTTCAGCTTGACAGCGTACTAGTCCATCTCTGCTGTTGGCATACACCTCCAGGATCCGACCGAGTGGCCAGGAGTTACGGGGTTTCTTGTCATCAAGTACCAGCACAACGTCGTCTACTGCGAAATTTCTTCGCTTCTTGTTCCATTTCTGCCGCTCCTGTAGAGAGGGTAAATATTCACGTACCCAGCGTCGCCAAAACACAGCAGCAAGGTACTGAACTTGACGCCAGCGGCGTTTGTTGTAACAATCCTGCTTAGAGAAGATTCCGAGTGGAACAGCAGGTCCTTCTCGTAACAGCAACAGGTGATTGGGCGTCAGGGGTTCCAGATCCCGTGGATCATCAGAGAGTTTGGTGATTGGTCTGCCGTTTACTATGGCCTCGACTTCACACATCAGAGTACTGAGACTTTCTTCATCTTGTGCTTGTTCCTTGATTTAGGCTCTTAACACCTTGCGGAGAGGTGCAAAAGCACCGCTCCCACACTCCACCGTGATGGGAACCAGTTGAGGGGTTGAGGGTCCACTTGACATTACGCTGTAGCAAGAATTCATGGATCTGGCTTTGGTTCGAACTGTTGATAGCTTCGCGCAGCTCTCTCTCACCCCTTACAAAGTTGCCTCCGTTGTCGGAATGCATCTCTTCAGGCAAACCTCTTGCGACAAATCTCCGCAAGGCGTTGATAAATGACTCTGTATCTAGCAAGCTCACGACCTTAATGTGAACCCCTCGTAGGGCTAGACAGGTGAAAATGATGCCATATCTCTTGACTTTGGATCGTCCACGACGGACTTCAAAGGGACCAAAGCAGTCGACGCCTGTAAATGGAAAGACGGTCTGATCTACAGGGAGATCAGCTGTCTTTTGTTGACCTGTTGGGGACTGGTGTTTTCTGCAGATGAGACACTTTTCTGGTATCCTACGTACAGCAGATCTTGCATTTTTGATCCAGTATCTATGATGGATGAGGGATAGGGTGTAATCTACGCCTGAGTGACCAGAAACGTGGTGATAATAGAGAACGATAAGTTTAGCCACGTGATGATCCCTTGGTAGAATGATAGGGTGCTTGGTGTCTGTGTCGAGGGACACGTGCTTTAGACGGCCGCCAACTCGCAGAAGGCCTTGAATAATAACGGGATCGAGCTTCTGGATGCTACTTGACTTGATGGCCTTGTGCTTGCTAGTGTTTGGCTGAATTGTGTTCTTTAATCCGTCATACTCTTGCTTGAAGAATTGATGCTGAACGTAATTAAGGATTGCGTGTTCTGCGTCACGCAACTCTGTCACGGTGATGGGACTGATCGTGCTTGAAGGCTTGCTATGGGGTGCTTCCTTTGACTTTGGACTCTTGGCTGACTTCTGTAGGTTTCTCCTCAATTGCAGAAACCAGGCTACGATTTTCTTGAGCTTTGAAAAGGAAGAGAATCTTTCGATGATTTCGGTTACAGGATCGTGGGTGAGTACATTGACTGTGTATAAAGCTTTTTCTGACTTTATTTCAGGGTCGTCTTCTGGTATTGCCCTCGTCATGCCTGTAGGCCTTTGAGGCCACATTTCAGGAGGTGAAGAAAGAAAGTTTGGGCCGTGAATCCAGCGCTGTAAGGAATCAGCAGGCACACCTCTAGAGGAATCATCTGCCAGATTATCTTGTGTGTTCACGTACTTCCACTGAGACGGAGAGGAGGCATCGTATATTGTCGCTACTTGTTTGGCAACAAAGGTTTGAAACCGCTTGTCTTGATTCTCGATGTATCGGAGAACGCAGGTACTATCGGTCCAGAAGAAAGACTCAGTTATTGGCAGGGCTAGCTCGTTTCGAGAAATTGGGTCCAGTCTGGTTGCTATGACAGCTGCTGACAATTCGGAGAAGTGATGCAGCTAATATGAAGTGGTCTCTTCAAAGCTGAATGGCTTGAAGCAACGTTCTATTTCCAGCTGCTCTAGTTTTGGAAGCTCTTGTAACCAGGCCTGCCAATGCTTCAAGTATTCTTCAGGTATCCGGTCATCCCAGCCAAACTGATTTTGGCAAAGGTCTTGCAGAATAAGTTTTCCCTTCAGAATGAATGGTGCGATAAATCCCAGGGGGTCGTACACCGAGCTGACGATGGATAGTATCCCTCTCCTGGTGGCAGGTTTGTCTTTAATTACGATGCTGAAACCAAATGTGTCGGATGACACATTCCATTGCACTCCTAATGCTCTTTAGACTGGCAGCTTGTCGAAATCTAGCCCCTTTACTTTTGCAGCTCTTTCAGACTCTGGCAAGGACTCGAGTACTCTTTTTGAGTTCGACAACCATTTAGTAAGCTTGAAGCCACCTCTTGCAAGGAGCTCTCACAACTTCCTCTTTCTGTTGCTTTCGCAATATAAACTTATGTTTCCAAAAGTTTTTTTGAAGTACAGATGGCTACAAGTTCCTCTGGAGTATTTTTGATGAAGAGGAAATGTTTGGACCAAAATTCTTTGAAATTATCTTCTTCAGCTAATAGCTCTGCATCCTTACTTACACCATTAAAAATTCTTCTGCCTGACGCAGTGGAATCTACGCTAAGAATGGCGGATCAAACAACCGAGAAGGTGAAATTACACAATGGTGACGCGCTGGGTCTGGTACAAGTAGAAATGTGTCAGGCGTTTCAAACTCTTCGTTGCAAAAATGTTGCGACAGCTCATTCTTTAGTATCTTGTTGTTCGCGTTTTCTGCCATAAAAGGACCTGCGAAGGAACTTAGATTATCATTTACTTTAGGTGAGAAATATGTGAACAAAATATTCTCACTATTTTCAGGGTCTGAGACACTGAAGTGTCACCGAACTAAATGTTCGAATCGTGTGAACTATTGTTCGAAATGACCCCTGCAGAAGACTTTCTTAAGTTCAACCCCCCTCCCGCCTGGATTTCCAGAGTCGTTGATCCCCCCTCCCGCGAGAATTTCCAGAATCCCATTCGTCGGGAGGTGTGGATTTTTTCTGGAACAACCCATTGCTCACTAAATTGACTCTCCTTGGTTAATCTCTCTACTCAACACACTCGCTCTGAATCACTGAGGAAAGCTGAAATATGATCACTGCCTTTACCGCAAAGTAATCATATTGGATGTATGAAATAAGTAGAAACAGTGTCATGGAATTGTTTTGCCGATAAAATAAACTGCGTAAAACTAAAGATAACTAACAGAAAATGTGCGCTTCACATTTAGAAAAGATACTTTTACGTGCAGATCCTCTTTGGGTTGGAATTGCCTTTTTCGTATAGATAACTGCCTTTTCCAAGGTATGTTTGTTTTTGCTTTCGGTCTTTTGTTTACTTATTTTGAACTTTGCTAGTTCTGTTGGTCAACGAAAAAATGTCGTAAAACAAATTAGTTACCTGGGAGCCCTCACTGAGTACGTCATTTGCTTTTAATAAAAGCGCTGGACTTATCATTCCGGCTTGTCATGTACACCAGAGGGCCCGTAGGAGTACGTGCTTTTTGGTTTTAAAACCTGTTGAACTTACACAGCAAATTAACAAAAAATTAGTTTTGGCTGTATTATAGAGCCAAATTGAAAATGTCTGCACAGAGTTGGAGGGTGGCAGATGTTTCGGAATCTCCAGCATACTGGCAATAACTTCTTCAAAAGATCAGGCCAGTAAAGGAAACCAAAGATCTCAAATAATATTACCAGTGTTAAATTGCACAGTGTTGATCGTACAAGTAAGAAGATACATGCTGTCTAATAACACTCAGAAGACTACTTTGTTCTAAGATTTTGCCAAATGAATAGCAAGAGCATCTCCAAATCGCCAAATACTTGATACCTAGCTCAACATAACCTTAAAGCTGTGGTTGGCACGTTTTACAAACTTTGCTACACAAATTTCCCTCAACAATAAATTGACACATTTCCACTCCCTAGACAGGGACAATTTGACTTTTTTTTATAAAAATGAAGTTTGTTCGTGTTTTGCTTGTAGAAGAAGTTTGAGGCTTTCCTTGACATTGACTGGATGTCAAATACCTCACGGGGATGGAACGGAAACTTGCCCCAAAAAGAACATACTTGATTGACATATATCTGGAGTATTGTTTTGGCGCCGCTTGGGCTACAGTCCAAGGGCAAATTCCATTTGAATTAGTTTTAAAATCTTTCATTTTCCTTGTAAATTACGTTTTTCAGTAAATTTTCTTGAATTAGTTGTTGCGGCACCCCACAAGACCCGTAAGTTTTATAGACTCAAAAGCAAGAAAGACATTGTAGAGAACAGCAAAATTCTCGTTCTATGGAGCTTTACCTTCATGAACTATAAGTGGGCATACCGCTCAGAACTATGACTTTCAACTTTTTGTCTTTACCATTAAATCCAACCACCACTTCTTCACCTACTTTGATTTCACCACCTTTTATGTTTTCCACTTTAACAAGGGGCCTTTTTTTCTTCTGTAGTAAACTTGATCCCAATGAATTGTGGAGGTTGATGACCTGTTGTAGATCCTCATGAGAGAAAGCATTTTCTTCAATTCTTCTCTTGTTTATTTTTGTTTTCTAAAATGACAAATTGGGCATTTTAAGGGCGGCCCTTGAAGGTTTTGTAAATACTAGATCAGGACCTTGTGGATACCTTTGGCCTGATATGAAACTATGCTTTGCTGAAAGAGTATAATTTCTCTGTGAGAAACTTAAAGGCTTCTTCATCACATGATACATGCAATATGCATGAATATATGTTAGATACGCTCAAAGTGCAGTTTTTAAATGCCTGTAACAGTTCTTCAATCTTGCGATCATAAATCGTAACTTTGTTAGAACCTCTCATGCAGGATTGATTGAAGCAGCTTTGCTGAAAGAGTATAATTTCTCTGTGAGAAACTGAAAGGCTTCTTCATCACATGATACATGAAACAATATGCATGTATGTATGTTAGATAAACTCTAAATGCAGTTTTTACATGCCTTTAACAGTTCTTCAATCTTGCGATCATAAATCGTAACTTTGTTAGAACCTCTCATGCAGGATTGATTGAAGCAGCTGACTGGAAATGAAATTATTTTGTGGAGGCTAGCTATTGGAAATTCTCCTGCTTCACTGACGAAGTTGATGGATTTTAGATATTTGACACATGTTAAACGAATCCTTCATTTGGTCAATTGTGAGAAGTGGAGGATCTTTTAACCCTACAATTTGATGAAGCCCAGAAGGACACATCTCAGTGCAGGTTTTAGTTGCATTCTCCGTCTGTCGCCTTGTTTACGAGGAAGGCTTACAAGTCGGTTTTGTGTGATTCAATTAGTTTTGCTTTAAAATTCAGCAGCAATTTTTAATGGCTGTCAAATCTTTTTCTTATAATAATGGCAAGGAACCATACCATAAACCATTTGATCAAGATTGTTATGTCAAGATGGTAGGATATTGGCCTCCTGTTTACATTTTGCAATTTCTTTTTACAATATTTGGACTTCCTGAGACTACCTAAAGAAATGAGAAATTTGCTGATACCTGACACTTTTTGGCCAGTATTGTTTGAATTGTTTCAGTGTGAAATGTGCCCATGACCACCATGACACACACAAAAGTAAGATTCCAGATCATCAGTTTCAGCAGCCCTGGGGTGTTCTTCAAAGCCAATAACTCCATTCTCTCAACGGCAAAGCCCTTGGCTCTCAATGTAAGTATTCTTCTACCACAGTCTCTCTTGAGAAGCTGCAGATGCCTCCTACAGGTCTTAAATAATAAAAGTTTTCTTAATAAATATTAAATGTTATTTTTATTTGCAATCACCACCATAATTCCAGATGTACATACTTTCTAATGCAACTACAAGATTTTAAAATCAGATTTGGAAGGCATGAAAAATATATTTGATTCCACAGTAATTATATTTCTTTATATGACACATTCCTGACCAAATCATAAAGAGATATGACCCAATGCTGGAACTTTTCTGCTGCAAAATATGGGAATTGCATGGCCAAGTTCAGTTTCCAGATAAGAGAGGGGTCTCGGGTCAAAAAGCTGAGAAACCTGGCAACATGACCTGACAAAATAAATGGTCAAGTTGAGACGATTTGAAGAGATCCATACCTATTGACCCCTCAAAATTCCTTATTGACCTTCTGCCTTTATAAGTAATCTGGAACACTGCAAGTTGAGCAACATGGGTTTTTTTTTAAGTATTTGGACAATCTCCAGACATTTGTCATAAAAGGGTAAATATAAAATAAACTAATAAATGATAGGTGTTACGCCAGTTCCAGACACTGACCACATATGGGAAAAAAATGTAAGAAAATCATGGTATCCTCATGTTATGCATTATGTCTGCAATTTAGAATAAATACTGCACTCCAGCTTTTGTTTCTCAAGTACCACCCATTTGACACCTCAATTTGTAAGTGAACGTTTTTTTTAAAATGTAGATACCTGTTGATGTCAATGGTGGAAAAGTCGTAATAATCCCTATACCTCGGCATCCACTCCTCCAAAATGAATTTGAACATGTGATAGTTGTATCTAGATCTCTCAAGCTGACTCAGACCTTTCCCATCAGATACTTCATGCCACTGTGCAATATTTCGAACGAACACAGCCTCTTCATTCTTGCCATGTCTCTCAAGTGAACGTACAGCATTGTAGGAAAATAGATGTTCTGCATCCTTCACACTCTGAGGCCTCCTTCCAACAAGGGCTGCATGGGTGAGAGCACTCAACGGATCTGCTAAGACACAAGCAGTGCTTCTTTAACAGCACACACTGGAATTTACACCAGTTCAACTTACTGCTTATCAAAATCAGCATTTCCAGTAAAGTCTTCTTACCAAACTTCTGCACACTCTCTCTTGCATCACGTATAAGGTGCCAGAAATGAAGGGCCCTTGTTTTGTCTCTTGACCTCAATGAACAAAACTCTCCATCTGTAGCAGTCCCTAAAAAAACAGCGATATCCTTTTTTAAATACAATGTCAGGAAAATTCACTTTTGATTATGACTTACTTTTAAACAAAAACTGGTCAAAGAGTCCCATCAGCATGTCCACAGAGATAAACTTGTAAATTTCTGGTCACTAATACCTCACAGATGTTTATGGCAAACAATGCTACTTCGTTTCCAGACTTACGTTGGTGGCAGATTCGAGTGAATGCTTGAAGACAAAGCAAAGTAACTACAACCAGGGTGTGCAATGGTCGAGGTGCATGTTACAATTTTTATAATGAATTTTAGTTCAAACTGATTTAAAACCAGTTTTCATCTTTACTTTCATTCATTGTGGATTTATTACCACAATTATGCTACAAAAAAAAAACCCACACACAAACTTGATGGTTCAAAATCATTTTGACCCACCATTGTTAAAATTCAATACATGTACTGACCTACAAGGTTGACCTCTTTCTCTTGCATTTTCAGTTTAACATCCCTGGCTAGATGACCGACATACTAGTACTGCAGACTCTGGGACACTTATCTGATTGGCAATGCATAGGGCTTATTTTTTTTTTCATCTGAGAGCATAAGAACTAACACATGGGTGGCAGCTATCCTTTT
Organism: Pavona decussata; assembly: GCF_977016875.1. Taxonomy (NCBI): domain Eukaryota; kingdom Metazoa; phylum Cnidaria; class Anthozoa; order Scleractinia; family Agariciidae; genus Pavona; species Pavona decussata. The sequence continues at coordinate 845,186 of NW_028145778.1, read as the reverse complement.
CTTCTTGAAAAGGTTACGTAGGTAGCCTTTTACCTATTTAACCAATCCTCTTAAAGAGGTTCTGATGTTTAGAATGTGACAGGGAAAATACACAGCTGGATTAAGGCAAGCGAGCTCCTCCTCATACGTTCCCTTTGGGAATTGTGCCTGCTGGAGGGGAGTTTGGGATTCAACAACATTCCAATTTGCATTCTTAAGGTGTTCGTCTGGTGTTGATCAATTCTTAATTTTCTTTTCTTTAATCCTCAACAGCCAACTGAAAAACGTCATCAAGAAATGAAATATCATCCTCCAAACTGTCAATGCACTTTTGCAATTCCAACTCAAGATCACCTCAGTTGTCAATTCTAGCAACTGTACTTGCTAAGACGACTCTTTGATCATACTCTCTCCTCAACTCCTTAAACTTCCCATCACCCAAATCAACATCTCCATTCCATACCCCTGAGAAGGACTCCATCAGCACTTCCTTCAGATCTGTAGAATCCAGCCCAACGATCCATGCCCATTCGAAAAATTGTCACTTTTTGTAAATCAAAGCGTGGATTTCGACATGACAATCTGACAAGTACCCTGGATGCGACACAGTGTGACCCCCCCCCTTTCAAAAATCCTAGGTACGCCCCTGTTTGCTAAAGATTTTTTTTTTGACCACGTGTTATTGAAACATGTTCGCGTAAAAAATCTTATGGCGGCGTATTCAACAAAGCAATCATTTCCTTCAAAATTATGCAGAAATTTGCAATAGTAAAGAGATAATTTAACGATACTTACCCACAATATGCCAAAAATACAGCGAAAAAGCCGATGCTAGCAATCTTGGCGTCTTTCACCTGGCTTTGGCTTGGCGCGCCGTAAAACGTTCGCTAAACCAGGCGGGGTTCCAACAAATCTATGTCAAAAATTGCGACCATTTTCTATTAAACTGAAGCTTAACAAGGAATTCAATTTGAAGAAATCAATCAGAAACTCTGAAGTACCCATTCTGACGAAATGCTTCGTCGAGTCTTGCAATGACTTCCTCCATAAGGAGCAAGCCTTGTGTAATTGTTATCAGCACGGTAGTATTCATGTGGCGAGAAGGACCGGCAAATGGAGTATTCAGCACTGGAAAAGATTTATGCATGTTGATTCTTCAGATCCGTGCGTTTTTCGCCACCTGAATTATATGGTTTGTAGGTCGTTGACTCTCACAAAGGAGGGGGGGATGGGGTTCTCAGGACTCCCTACCTACGCCCTGCGAAATCAACTAGCAGAACTGAGTCACGTGGAGTCATTTTTTTTCTGAACCTATTTCTCTGATCTGGAAAAATTATACTAGAAACCTGATTTCTTGTAGACCCTTCCAAAATATTCTCTTCTTGATTTCTCTACGATTTGGAAACAGCATAGGGAAAGGGAAACTTAGAGGGAAGACACTCCCTACCTATGTCTATCCACCTAGCCTCAAGGCAGCAGCGCGGGAAGCCATTGGTGGGGAGCTGGCTGACTACCCAGACCCCAAAGGATCTGCGGTAAGTTTTTTGATACTGATTTTTCCCCTGTCATGGTCTTTCATGGGTATGTGTGACGAGTGGTAGTGAAAGTTCTTTTTTTTATAATCTTTTTTCTTTCCATATTTTCTGCATCTTTTTTTTTTTCAACCAGGTGTACCATGTCACTATCAGTGACTTGTACCAATCCAAATGGCCTGGAAGCAAGGCAAAGTAATAATAATCAGAGTGTAATAATTTAGTAATATGTTTTATTATAAAAATTAATGATTTGTGATCAAGGGAAAAATATTCGTGTGAAAAAAATGTATCTATTTACAAAAGAACTTAAAAATAGATTTTTCTTTTTTACCTGAGTCCAAATCAATTATTTACATTAATTTATTGTTATACAATATATACATAAACGCTCTTTCACTCCAAAGTCATTTATGGAGACAGGCAACATAGAAGAGTAATTTGTCTCAGACGACAATCACTTACTTCAAGAAGAAACGTTTTCAACGGGACCTATATAACATGGTACTGACACTGTTACTTCTCTGAAGCACAAATTTTCTAGATTTGCTGCTTTCACATAGTTTGGGAGTGAAAAAGCTTAAAACCTGTGCAAAAAGTGTTTGTTTCTTAGTTATTTCTTCACCAACTTTTCAAACAGCCAAAATGCAAGTTTTAGCTAACAATGCTCTAAAGCAAGTCTTACTAATACTGTTACAATTATTAGAAACTTTATCTGCATTTTATTTTTCTGGATGATTTCAAACCACGAAACAACTTGTGAAATAATAAGAAAGAGCTGATCACAACAGACTGTGATATTCAGAATATGACATACAATAAAAAAGATATGTTAGTGAAAGCCATTTGTGTTATTCTATTCCTTTTTGCTTTCACAACCCTGAGCAAATAACATATATAGTTAAATCATTTCCCTGATATTTAGAAAGACAATTACTGAAAAAACACCTCGCATCAAATCATGCAGTACCTCAGTATTTTTTTATTTGTTATTCCCCTATGCCTTGCGAGATGCACAGTTGGTGCTGATCGCGTGGGTGTCAGTTTCAGAAGACTGAATTGTACTTTGTGTTTTAGGAACGTGAACGCATTGAGTACAGTGGTAAAAAAATCGAAAAACTAGCATCTCTTTTCATTGCTAGTATTTACATGCATAAGTAGCTTATTGCTGGCTCAGAAACATTTATTGGGTGGAGGGGGGTCTAGGATGGCATAATGCAGCATTCCTTTGCAATAGAAAGAGAATACTCCCTCAAATTAGGGCAACAAAAGAATTAAAGTTTACCACATTCCGTCCTATTTAGTAAGGGAATAATAGAGGTATTTACTTGACCAATCTTCTAGTTGCTAATAACCTTCTTAGATCAAATGTATAGTTAAAATGGTTCTCCCTGTACCTTAGTGCTTGCTCCTCAGTCCTGTTGATTTTCAACTGAACCCACTTCTTTTTTGGCTCTTCACTTCTCTTCATTATCATGCATACACTGCAGAGAGATATTCACAGATAATTAGCTGCAGTTTTTGCTAGTGGATTTCACTATGGCAAGGGGAAAAATGTTTTCCTCTAAAATATAATTAATTGTCTGTATGTGAAGAAGAGAAGGGGTATGGTAATGTTAACTTTTGCATAGTCATATAAAATCTATTACACATATTCAATTTACATTTAAAGCATGTAAATGAATAAGAAGACATAGCATTTCTTGGATGCCATCAAGTAATGGCAATCCCAATCTGGAATATAAATCCACAGTCCAGTGGTAGTTGAGTCCTTTCTTCTTAAAACATCACATCATGCTTGCCTGAATGAGGCCCAAATTTGTTGAATCAGAGTAGTGCTTCCAGTGAAGATTCACGTTCTTAGCCCTAAACTTAGGACACTAAATGTTGATTCTGGCAGGTTAGAGTAGCCCTTTCCCAACCCAGGATCAACCACCTTTTCTGCCTCAGAGGCCCCAGCAGAACATTCTATTTCATAGCACAGAGCATGAAACTCACATCTTGTCCAGCCTGAACTAAAGCACAATAATGGTTGCGCTTTGCACTTTGGATGAAGGCTGGGCTTATGCAACCACATGCAGGCTTGTTTCGTGTGGCGACATACGTATGCTTCTTCCCAGAACAGCAGCACTTCAGTTTGTCCATATGGGGGTGATCCTTCTTATGCCTGTCAATAAACGCCCTACTAAAAGAACTTCTGGTCTGAAGATCCAAGAGCTTCTTTCCATGAGTCCTCCCTACATGCCCCACACAACATGATCCTCGACTCTTGCTCATTTGAATATGCATAACGAAATCCCTTTGCTGATGATGAGTCGGCATCCTGCCAATTAACCTCAACATTGAACCCTTCTTCTTTTGCTTTTGCCCACAAAACCTGTGCCAAATGTCCCTCTGCAGCCTTTGATGTACCCTCCTATAACTCTTTATACAAATTGTATCTGCCCCTCTCATTGATAAATGCCCGTAGTAAAGGAGACACCCTGTCAAGTAATTTTTAATAACAAATGTACAGGTTTGACTAAAATGGCACCTGATCTGCCAACGCCCATCACATGTTGTTACTCCTCGAGACCAACTCCCCAAATGAGTCGGTGGAAGGGCTTTCATGTGCTCTTTTTCCTCCTCGCACATTTCATCAAGGATTTCCTTGATGTGAGGGAAAGCATGATCGCTAACTTCTAGAAATGGCTTATCAGATAAAATGCCTAAGCCCAAACCCCTACCTAAGGTTTTCTATATATTATATTACATTTCGCTTTTGAGATACTCAGTAAGAGTTATCAGCCAAAGCTGTACTCTTACCTTGACCTCATCACTCTAGATATCAGAAAAACCAAAAAGGGTTTAATACCGTGTGCGAAAAAATTATGAAGACCCATTTCAGTTGGACTATACCACACAAAAAAAGTCCTGACCAGGTCCGAGTTTTTCAAGGCTGGATAACCTTATCCAGTGAATTAGAAATTCTCTAGCAATTTTAAAATTTTCACCACATGCGACCATGAATATACACACTTTATCATATGACCCATATGGTCCCACTAGTGCACTTATTGCAAAAGTATTCATTAGATTACCATATGAGAACCATTTGCAATGACGCAAAAGGGCTGGAAAAAGCCGTCCGGCCCTGCGGGAGAAGAGTTGAAACAAACGTTTTCTTTTGACAGCCAGAAAGTCTTAATTTTTTTTTAAATAAGGTCATATGATAAAATGCTTGTTGACTGAGTTTAGGTCAGGCCAGATGGGAAAATATTTGGCCCTTGGTCAGCGTACACGGACCTCCCTGGACTTGGTCCGTACGCCACGATCCCGGGAAAAATATATCCAGCCCTCTCACTCAGTCAATAAGTAGGTAATGTGAATAGCGAAATAATGTTTATTATGGGAATGTAACAAAACCGTTGTAAATGCATGTTTTAACTTGAAGTAGATTTTACACCGTGAACAGTGTTATCTACTGGATAAAATCATACAGCTTTTGAACAACTGGGCCCAGCTAAATAGTTATTTTTAAATGGAAGAAGATTGAGGATGGGGCTGGGGTAACTGCAACAAGGCGAACACATCCACTTCTCCTGATTGGCAAAAGGAAAGTAGTAACGAGTATTCGCTTGTTACTTGCTTTAATACAAGCACATAACTAAATGGACTTGGCAAGAACTGATATGCAGCCTCAGCCGAATGTTAAAAAGTCACACATTTCGGCACAATATGCTAGCTTTAGGTGTCGTTAACTTAGATAGAAATTGGAGCATAACACATGCAAACAATTTGGTCGTTACAGGACTTTTCTGCCATATTGCTATGGACATTTCAGAGGCAACTACTTTCCTTCGGTATCATGGACCACATTTCTGGCAACCAAGCATCTTGAAATTAAAACAAAAAACAAAAACATTGAACACTCACCTTCGCAGGTTCGATTGTTTGACGGACAAAGAAAAAGTATCGATTGAAATCTTCAACAAGCACAACGATGCTCGATGTCATTCCCACAAAGAGACCCTCTTGAACAGCTATTCCGTGGTACAAATGTAAAATTATTAGAGGCAACTCAAGTAAAGTCTTCACTGAGTGGGTAACCGTAGCGAGTCTATAATCTGCTATAATGGTTGCAGAGAAATCGTGATAGATGGAAGAACTTCAATACACCTACCGCTTATTACTATTTCTAGATTTTTTCAGAATCTTGGCATTAGGAGGCTGAAAATCCGGATCTTCACAAATGGAAGAAACTGCAGATGAACTTGCCTCTGGAATTCTTTCATCTGATTCCACCGCAACTTGACTAAATACTCCGGTCTCTCATAGGAGCTTTTGCTCATCTTTTGCCGATTTCAGGGTTTTTCCTTCTGGCGTCTTGTAACTGAAATTTACCTTTGTGGTTCTGTTTTTCCAATCGTGTTTACTTAGTTCTGTACTGAGCCTCTTTTTCGCGCCTCGGAATAATGACATATGATTCGCGAATCTCATTTTAAAAGAGGTCTCAGTAAGTCCTACGTACGATTGGGCTGGCCTGCTGTGTTTGGTGGTAACTGTCTCCTGGTAAACTACGAATGGCTTAAGGCAATTCCCGCCATAGGGCAGTGATCTGGTTGCCTGCAGTTGCATGCTCGAGATGGGATGCTCATGTTTCGAAGGATGGATTTATTATGCCCATCAATTTTCTGCCTTGTGTTTGACATGCAACTGTAACTGATCTTAACTGTATTCCGGTTGAAAATCCTGTGCAATGGGTGCTTCTTCAGACATTCCTCGTCCAAAGTCTTAGGGAATGACTGTCCAATATTAGTAGCAACATTCCTACTAAAGGGAGGGTTGTACCAAGTGATGTCTCTGTGGCGGTTCCTTCTTGCGGAGTTCATGGTCTGTGCAGTAGGTGGTGAGAACGTAAGGCGGTGGTTGTACCTGTTGTCAGGGCTTTCTGGTAGAGAGGTGCTGCTTCTTAAATGGACTTTGGGATATTTTCGATTATACGTGGTTAATGGTTAGATTTCTTGTGAACGTAGAGTGGGATGTTTCCTGGTTTGGTGTAAGGCATGAATTTACCGTTCATGAGGTTGAGGGTGACGTTGAGGAAGTTGACTATTTTTATGTTATATATTAATCGTTATTGACAAAACACAACAAGAAGTTAGGTACAATGTAGGTAGAAAGTACGTAGTAGACAAAAAACACTAAACTGGAAGTATTATTTACAAAAGTACAATTATTAGGTTAACAATATATTTATTGTGGTATTACAAAATTATGTATAATAACTACAATAGCTTGCCCCATACAGAAAGAGAATTATGCAATTGATTATTTGCTAAGTAACTTTCTTGTTTCTTTCTAGTTGACTATTTTTTTGTTGGCTCAATTGTAATTTTCAGTCCAAACTTGCCGAAGATGTTGCATAATTCTTTCTTGATAATTTCAGTTTGCCTTGGTGATGCGTTCATTACTCCGAGGCCGTCATCTCTATACAAGCCAAAATTACATGCGTTGACAAACTTTCCCTGGATGTTGTTGAGGAGGTGAGAGCCAACAAGTTCGCATGTTTTGGCTCCATCGTAGCTACCCATGGTGACATCAAACAAGTTTGATGACATTTTCGTGCTCCATGGCTCACCAGCATTGTAGATAAGGGAACTTTTTGCCTGATGGATGATATATCTGTCATTGTCGCTAATCGTGATGTTTTTGGATGCAAATTCGAGAGCAGCATCTAGCAACTTGACGAAAATCGATTGGTAGAATTCTACCATGTCAAATGCCATGAATGAGCTCAAATCTTTATGCCGTATATCATTAAACCAAAATAATACAGCTTTGGTGTTTTTCCATTGGTTTAGCTTGAGCTTGCTGAGAATGTTAGTATTAATATGCTCGAGGAGTTGCTTGCTGATCTTGCCAATCTCAGATTTAGCTGGATTGATAAGGCGGCATGTGGGGCTGTTTGCGTAGTTAGGCTTGTGGTCCGTAAGAGTTATGAAAGCTTCATGTTTGGCGGTGGTGTTTATCCTGTCATCTAGGTGTAGTTTCTTAGCGATGGCTTTGGCTCCCACTTCTATGGAGTTGGTTATACCCGGGGGTACTTTCTTGTAGTTCTTAGTGATGTTTTTTTGTAGCAGTTTAGTGTATGATTGTGTATCCATTTTGTAAAAGTTTGAAGTCTTGTCTGCGGGTACTAAGAGCTTGTCAGCTGTCTTGATATTGCTGTTAATATCTGACGAGAGGTTTCGCTGAAACATACACTTTACCTTATCTCACTTGCACTATGGAGAATGTGCTTCCACTTTCAATGCTTCATTCAAAACCCGACGCTTTTTGCCATTTGCCTTCCTTAGGGGCCTTAACATGCAATTGTTACAGAGTCTTAATTGGCCAATTGTGCGACATAGCACAATGCGTGTTGCTTAATTGGATGTTGAGTAGAATGTTATGTAAACAATTAGTATTTCTCATAGGTTAAGAGTGTTACAATCTTTAAACGTATGTTTTAAGCCATTTAAGTACCCAAAACTTTATAAAGGCTCTTGTGTAAAAACTTTATCCAGTTCTTTTGTTTAGTCCATACGGTTGAATGGAGTTTAATATTCTTTGCCAGAAAATCTCTCTTTCTCTAAGGACTTCGTTTTGTCAGTTATGGATCATTTACATAATCGAGTGCAACATTTGCAAACTTCAACACATTGGCAAAAGTTAAACAGCATTTAACCTATGGTTAAACAATCACACAAACCATATTAAAAGGGGAGTGAGTGGCTGCGAACTCACTGAACACTTTTTGCATAACACTATACCTGCCAACTTTTTCTAAGATATAGGCGTGAGATTTTTATCCTCGGAGTGCTGGGATTTTTGAAGACGACACAATTATTTCCGAAGATTCCCGAAGAATTCCGAAGTATTCCGAAGACGTCCGAAGTCTTCTGAGGACGTCCGAAGTCTCAGGGCGCGTATAGACGCGAGCACGCTCCCAGTGCTTTTCACCTTCAAAAATCAGAGATCGCGAGGACGGTATTGTTATTTATTCCTTTTGCACATGGTTTTCGTTCTAACATGGGTCTGAGTTAACATATTTTTGGAAATTGTGTCAAGCAAGACGGCAACAACTCACATTTTTCAATTAAGCGTGAGAAATTGGCCCGCAAGCGTGAGCCGGCGTGAAATCGAAGTTTTCAACCCACAGGCGTGAGACTCACGCCTAAGGCGTGAGAGTTGGCAGGTATATAACACACGAACAAAGATATCAATGTCCTTATTGTCATACTTTCCTGGTGGCGGTGGTGTTGGGCAAAAGTTAAGTCCCTGGCATAGAAGGTTTGTTTCCGACTGCGTAAGTTGAATGTCAGATAAGTTTACTCTGCCTGTTTAAGATATTCTCTTCCTGTGTGGAATTTTCACGAGTTATTACTTTGAGTTTGTCTACTCATTGTCCATTTCCGTTCCAATGTATGTTTTCCGATGATATCCTTTCTATTCAATTTCAATGTCTGTCTTTGTATCTGCTCCTGGCGGGTTGGCTGTCGTTGTGATGGGTGGCTTTGGCCACTTTCTTCTGGCCATTTTTTGCTTCCTGTGGGGTCTGACTTGTTTGGGTTCAGTGTCTGAGAAATGTGTTTCTTTACTGCTTTTGCATATGTTTCACTACCCTGATCAAGTGGTTGTGCCTCTTGTACCGGTTGTTTGTTCTTTCGGGTTGTTTCTAACTTGTTTTGTTTTTGCTCCTTTAGCTGTTTTTCTTTGGTGTTGATAATGGATTGTATTTCTTGTTCTACTTGTTGCTTGTCCCTGTCCGCCGGTCCTCTATCTTCTCGTGTGACTCCAAAGTGTCAGTTATCACAGCAATGTATGTGCCACCTGCCTCTTGTAGTGTTCCACGAGACATTCCGCCAGCTGCCTTGAGCAATTGCTTAAAGTATCTTTGCATTTGGTTTGGAAGGTTTCTTCTTGTCAGCCTGTTGTTGATCGCAAGTCAATGGTTAATACTTTGGGAATAATATCCTCCTCCATGCACGTCTTCAGGAATTCAATGTGTAGTTTCATCCTCATGTTTTTTTCTTTTAAGGAGCACACTTTCCATCCAAGCTCTGTTGGTTTTTCCGTGGTTTGAGGGTTCCTCGCTGGATTCGCTGTTCCAATAAAACTAGCGGATGGTGTGGCATCATCCTCGCTGCTTTGCTTGCACTCATCGATGGGCGAATCTATTCCTTCGTTATGTGTCTGGTTTCTCCATGTATTTCTCATTGGCTTTGTCAAAGCCATTCTATAAAATGATATAACTCGCACAATGGAGAATGTCTATATATAGTGGAATAAGTCGGGGTTATTCTGGATCTGTCGATCAGGAGTGACAGCCAATGGCACGCTAAGGTTGTTTGGCTGTTGGCTATCTTCAGGATCACCACTTACAGATGCTGGCTGACGTGTGTTCTGTACATAAAAAACTTGCCGATATAAGAAATCTTCGTCTGATTCATGGTCAGAATTAACCTAGAGTTGAGCAGAAGAAAGGATGTGGATGTTTTAATACTTCATGGGCACCTTATCTGTCTACGAGGGTATTTTTACAGCCAGCCAAAGGTATCGTTTGACTAGAATTTGCATACCCAAGACGACAAATATAACATTTCATTTCATCTCATTTAACTTTATTTATCCACGGATAAAATATCAGGACTTAAAGTAAATACTAAAATTGCATTAATTATGTTATTAAAATACTAATCTACTACTAAATTAAATTTGATAACAACAAAAATGGAAACAATAACAAAGTGCCTGCTTTCCATGAATGCCGTGTGAATTAATTAATCATCGAAGAGGAAACCCCTGCAGCCGGATTTAAAACTAGCAACAGATTTTGCTTGCCACAGATTGATAAGTAAGCTGTTCCACAGCAACGCACCACTGTAGCTGAAACTGTTGTTTTAGAAAATTGGTGCGGGGGAGTGGGACAGCTAGTTTGCCCTCACAATTCAGATATTGCACTCCGATTAGTAAACATTGATTTCAAATAATCAGGGGCGAGACCATTGAGAGAGTTATAGAGCATGGTGACTGTTTTTAAATCATGTTGAAGGTTAAGTTGGCTGGCAAAGAGATCATCCGCATTGGCATCATATGAAGAAGCGGTTAAAATATGCGCAGCGCGATTCTGTAGTTTTTGTAGTTTAATAGAAAGAGATTTATTGCAATTCCCCCATACGACACTACAGTAATCGAAGTAAGGTTGAACTAAAGTATTATGAGTGCATAGGAGCATTTCAAAATGAACGAAAAGACCTGCTTCTTTTTAAGATGCCAATGCAGGAAGCAACTGTTTTGGAAATATGTTCAATATGTATGTTCCAAGTTAAGTTTTCGTCTATATATACTACAAGAGATTTGGTAAATTTTGTTTTATAGAATTACCATCGATAGTAAAGGATGGGAGTCTGTTGAAAGTATTTAACCTTTGCCTTGAACCAATCAACATAAATTCGGTCTTTGACCTATTAAGAGTGAGGTTATTTGCTGTTAACCATTCAGTAATTTAACTTAGATCATCGTTCATATTTTCTTCTAGATGCGCAACATTGTTACTGGCAAAGGTCAAATTAGTATCATCCGCATACATTCTAGGATGTGCGTTAACAAGACAGTTCGGTAGATTGTTTATGTAGAGTAGAAAAAGAAGAGGTCCAAGGATAGTACCTTGAGGGATACACCAAGTTAAAGGTTGGCTATCAGAGAGAGAGAGTCATTTACAAAGCATTGTACAAGGTGTCGAACAAATGCAAGGTGTCGAGCTTGCAACCGATCCTTTTATTTGAGTGTTTGCAAGTTAAAATAATTATCTCTTTTTGTCCCATCTTGATGGCGGTCCGTGTCACCACCTCTTTCGGATTCTTTTTTCTCACCTCGCATTTTCTTTTTTTTTTAATTCACAAGTTCATTATGATTTGTTAGGAAGTAAACAGGGAACAAATGATTGAATCTAACTATTGTTAGTTACTCATCGTTTTATCCTTCGAATACATTTAATTCAAGGGTTCCTCCTTTGCCATAATGTAGAGCATGTCCCTTGAGCATATTGATAACACCTGGCCAACATCCCAAACAAAGGAGTATGAGGTTCTTGGGACAGACAGCCTTTTCGTTCCTGGTAGAGTGCTAACGAGAAAGGAAAGTAAGCAGTTTATAACATTCAAGGGGACAGTTAGTCCCTTACGTTTTTCTTTATGGAGACAGGAATTGGGCTGTTCTAACGCAAGTTGTGGCGCCTGATGAAAGTTGGGATGTTGGACGACCAACAAATGCAGGGGGGGGAGGGGTAGGGTGGTCACACTTGTAATTCACTGAACAACAGGCAACCCGATTTACTCAGTCAGTGGTTACTAGTCAGCACTGGTGAGGCATAACCTGAAGGTCCAGATTTGAAAGCCTCGAAACCATAATTGTATTAATGTTGCAAGTATCATGTGGAATGTACACTTCCGTAATGTGTCATAAAATGGCACGATAATTTTGGAAGGATTTGAAGCAAAGTAGCTATATCGTTGAATGGAAAAAAAAGCCCAACAACTACAAACAAAATTTAATGGCCTTTGACAAATAGCGTATACCTTGCAAAACTTCAATCCCGCACATGTTCAACACGGACAAAGGTAGGGGATAAGCCATACATAGCCACTGTCACTCCAAGCTAGGGCAGTGGTTAATTCTTATGATAATCAACACATTGTCAAACACTTACACATAACAGTAATTTTGTTATAATACGACATCGTGGTCAGCTGACTGTTGGGTTTTAAATTTTGGCTATCCAAAAGGAATTTAATATTAATTTTCGCTTCTGAACTCACCTTAGATAAGGAAAAGAAAGTCTTCATTGACCACGGCAAAACTTGGGCTGAAAAGGCTGGTGATCTACATCTCGATGTCTGGCGCTTTCCAGCAGGAATTAATTGACACTTTTTGGAGCAGACCAGCCTCCTACAAGGCTGCCCTTGACTCTCCCCTTGGGATGGGAATGGAAGTTGCTCTATTTCTGACGTGTGACAGACATATGACCGTCTTATTGTATATTTTTTGGCTGTTCCCTGCAGTTCTCGCCGCTTAGCGGGGGGGGGGGGGGGGGGAGGCAATGCCATGACCCAGGAAAAGGAAGATGGTAATGGAAATTGAGAGGCTTGTGCCTATGATAGAAAGCAACTGTTAACAAATTTGACACAAAGAAAACATGACACACTCATCTGTCCAAGCCCCTCTAATAATATCATCGCTGGGTGGCCCAAGTTCAACTCATTGAGAGAAGGGCAACAAAAAGTATCAATGGTATTTACCGCTAGGAGGTGTCGTGTTATCAACGGTTTGAAGTATAAAGCCTTGGATGAAAACGCTGGATGAAAAAATTGTTTCGTTTTAAACAGTTGATTAGACTATTAACTTTTCTTTAATAAATTCAACTTCCCGTGACACAATCAGTCTTTAAAGCTGACAGGCAACAACAAATGCAATGCTGCCACCGCTCCCCCCGCCCTCCCCACCCCCTCTTCTCACGCTAGTGGATAAAATCTTTTTTTTTTTTTTTTTCATTTTTAGAGGATTTTTATTTTCCCTGTTATAATTTTTTGGGAAAATGAGCTTCAGGAGAGATTTTTGTGTCATGTTCGTTTTTCAGCAAAGATGGTTTTAACTTTAATTGTGAAAATAAAGTATGCTACAGATCACTCTGGCATCACGACCCGACAATACCGGATGTCGCTAAAATCGAGACTGGACTTCGCTTCTTTGATTGCAGAATTAAATTACGGTTACTGACTGTTTACTGCTTTTCTAATAGTAAAGCGTATTAGTTTCCAATTGGCGTCACGCTTTAACAGAAAATCCACTACTTTAGCTTTACACTGGTCATTTCGAGAATTAAATCACATAATTGACTGACTGATGGTGGCAGAGGATTTGGTGACAGTAACTTATTGGCAGCTTGGGAACATCTCTGGACATTCGGAAAAAGGTTTATTTTTAAGACTTTATGGTAGAAGACTGGACTCCGCTTCTTTGATTGCAGAATTAAATTACGTTTACTGACTGTTTACTGCTTTTCTAATAGTAAAGCGTATTAGTTTCCAATAAAATATTGGCGTCACACTTTAACAGAAAATCCACTACTTAAGCTTTACACTGGTCATTTCGATAATTAAATCACATAATTGACTGACTGATGGCGGCAGAGGATTTGGTGACAGTAACTTATTGGCAGCTTGGGAACATCTCTGGACATTCGGAAAAAGGTTTATTTTTAAGACTTTCTGGTAGAAAATCAATCAACCTGGAAAGCGACCGTGTTGTAAAAAGGGAAGATTTCACGAGGAGCAGTACACATCATGCTTTTCTTTGGGTAATGCAACATACTATGGGGTGCCAAGTGTAAAAATATCATTTAGTGATTTTTTTCTACTTTTTATGTTATTTAGTAAATCGCAGAGGTTGTAACTTTGCGATTTATAAATCCAGGGCATAGTGACTTTGCATTTTATAAATCGCAAGCGTAGTAACTTTGTGATTTATAAATCGCAAGCGTAGTAGTGTAGAGCTCTTGTGCTTGCGTCGCCAGTGAAAACTAGGCTTAAAGGCGTTAGGCCCAAAAGAATTATTATTTCAATGTGTCATTTAATAATAACAATTTTACCGGAATACATCGGGAGAGGTTAACGTTTGTGGCTGTGTCTTCTGGCTGACGACTGGTGGCTGGTGGACTGTTGATCTGCTGTCTGTTTTGTGACTGATCACCGACAGGGGGAGGGTCTTCTGGTGGGTGATTTGTCTGGTGACTATCGTTTGGGCGGTTAAAGAATGGCTGGTATAGAATGCTGTCATCTTCAAATTGATGGTCAGAGTTAGCCTACAGTAGGACAGATGATGACACGTGAAACTTTGGACACGTGGAGAAAAATTCAAGTGAAGCATTACAAAGACATTTGTATTTGTGTTGTAGTATTTTTCCTTGAAAATGTATTCACTAACCACTTTACAAAAGGAAAGTTGTTAAAAACGATGTAACAAAATATGCTATGTGTCAAACATGCCAATCCACAGCATGTTTTCGTTCTATCATGCAGGGTATTCCTTGTCTTGGTTTTACTTTCGTCGTTTGTTCATCGGAACTTCACTCCTCTCTTTTCCTGGGAGAGCTCATTACGAAGTCAATAAGTAATCTTAGATAACTTACCGTTGTGTGATAATTACCGTTTTATCATTCTTAAACAGCGAATGCAATGGTTCCACTTTTGACATAATATACAGGGTGTCCCTGACACATGTGGACAAGACCTGGCCAGCATCCCAGACGAAGGAGCTGGAAGTTTTTGGAACGCAAAGTTTCTTTGTTCCTGGCAGAGTGCTATTGAGAAAGCAAAGTAATCGTGTTTTAACATTCAGTGTCACAGACATAATTCAACCCTCGGTTCAGCCCGTCTGGAAATCAGCGCCGCAAGCCTTGTTCTAAACCCCCAATCATGTACCAGGATCTGAGGACGGTCTGTGATTCGCCTTTTCAAAAACAAGATTTTTAATGATATGATTGTCTAAGTGAGATTGTCTAAGTGAGCCTTTCAATAGTCAATCAGAATAAAGGAGATTTCAAAAGGCACTTCAGGAATTTTGTTGAGTTTGTTGGATTTTAGCGCTGATTCGCAGACGGACTTAAATTCGCAATGCAGGCTGAACATACTGAGACTGAAACCTCGTTTAAGGTGGGGGGACTAGACTGAAGAACTAGAGTTACTAGGGATTTGTATAGTGATTTTCATACTGTTCATACGTCATTTAAAATCCATTTGGGTTCATTTGAGGATATTTGAATGGAAACATGCCCGATTTATTAACATAGGCCCCCAAAGACTCGCGAAAACGGTATCTGGTCGTTTCGTTCCATAAAACAAGTCGTATCGTTCCACGCAATAGTCAATTCGTTCCATGAAACACCAATAGTTTTACAAAGTCTTAAAGTGAGTATTGGAAATTTAGAAGTTAACTTAACTTGACGTATAAAAATTAAATGTAGAAGTTTCATAGAAATTACAAGATGTTCGGCATGGAAGCAGAGCCTCGGAGGATATATTAGTACCTAGTTTCACGCAGTTATAAGGATAGATGCCTGACCGTTGTTGAGTAAAATATATGGCATTGTTGTTGGTCATGGCTTTCATGTCATTTGGTGGCTCCTAAAGGAGCCGTTTGGTTGCGTTTGTTCAGTTTATTAATCTTCACTTCTCTCTCGGTTCGTTGAGGTAGGAGCAGCATTTCGGTAAATGCTTTGCTGAAATGTCGTTGGCTTCGTACTGATCCCAGTAAGTGAAGATTTTGGCCTGGAGATCACTTGCGACACTGGATTCGCTTCAGTTTCTTGTCAGGGACAAGATGGATCTGGATTGCTGTCAGTCTGGCTTCTCTGTGGAGCAGCTTAATCAGCAGGTATAGGAGGAGCTGTCCATGTCCAGAGGCTCTGTGGTTAAGGCCATGGTGCCATTCCTCGATGTTGTTGTTGGTTCTAACTGCTTTCTTAAAGGCGGTCCAGTCTGCTGGGCTCCAGGTGCCGTCAATCCAGGTGCTGGATACGTAGGAGGTAAATTCCTTGAGTGACTTAGTCGCTCGTCGCTGTAACCTCTGGAACATTGGTTTGATTTCTTCTTCGGGTAGAAAGAGCAACGCCATCACTTCACAGATAAAGGAGTGGGTCTGCTCGTCGTTTTGATAAGACGCCTGGAGGCCGAGTTCCTGAACCTAGGGGGATAAAAATACAGAAAGACATAAGTACACATTTTAAATTTCTTGAATTTTTTGTATTATGCTTTCTCAAAATCTCACTACAAAATTTCCTGAACCTTGTTGAACGTAATCTCGTAATCTCATTCATTATTTTGAAATCTCACCTTTCTCCATACAGCTTGCGTCCAGTGGAAGCTTTGCGTGTGGGATGACGCTCCTAAGTGCTGACCAGGTTGCCTTCTTGAAATCTAGCGTTGTTATTATTCGCTGCACTGCCGGTGCAGTCGGAAGGACCTCGAGGAGCTTCTTGAAGACTTTTCTGTAATCCTTTTTCCTACGTCCAGACATCAGTATAAAGAGGAGAGGCACCTGCTTGGCGTGGTCGTCCTTTCTTACAAAGGCATTGATTGTAAGAAGCTGATTTAAGGGATCCCGGCACAGCTTGAAGGTTCCGTCGACGTATCAATACTTCGCCTTCCCTTGGAATTCTAGTTGCTGGTCAGTTGCAAACATTAAATGTCTGCTTCCGTGGTTGCTGATGTCACCGCGTAGAAAGCCATCAGGGATGTGACTTTCATCTGGATCGAAATCCAGGTCTGTTGGATCTGCCGGGCGGAGTTGCTGACAGCGTCTATTTGCAGCCCTTTTAATATACTCAGGCCTTGGGAAGCTGGGACAGGGGATACCTTCCATTTCCTCTAACAGTACTTCTACGATGGCGGACGCAGGTCTGAAGATATCGGCAACTGCTTTTGCCTTTACGATGTTATGGTAGTGTCCAATACTGCTCTGACGTTGGCTGGGTGGTTGTGGCTGTTGTTTCTTATCTCAAAGACACCGTCGGAGCGTTCAATCACAGCTGCTTTACATGGGTTCACCTAGTAAGGAAAACAAAGAAGTAAATTAGTCTGTGATAAAATGTTTACGTTAAAGAGATCGATTGCTTAATTTGATTAATTTTTTTACTTGTTTTTTGTAGTGATATTTACCTTTGGTCTTACAGTGCACACCCAGTCAGTGGCATTAACTTGACGACGTTTTACTCCATAGCTATAACCGCTGCTGTTGATTGATTTTGGTTTCCCCTTCATTGAGGAGTCCTCAATTATCTGGAATGTGATCGAGGCCAGTGAGTACATTCTCGGCAGTTGGTGGGTCGTCGATGGATGACTCGTCTAGGGGGGGGGGGTCTTCAATGGGGATGGGATCGTACACAGTAGAAGGGGAAACCAAAATTGCGATTCGGTCTTACCCTTTTTACTTTTTATTTTTAGATAGCTATATTTGTTTTTTTTTTTGGTGACGTGGGCTCCCTGTTGAAAGATCTTATTTATTATATATTATTATAATAGACTGGTCCAGGTCATCAGGTAGGGTAGACAGGTTGTCCGATCCAGATGTGCAATCAAAGAGCACAGGTGTACACTCAGCCAGAGGGATGTCACAGGTTGAGCACTGCCATTCAATCGAACCACCATTGTTAACGGCTTCACAGTACTCGGCTTGAGTTATTCCCGTTACGCAACTACGGTGGTGCCAATGCAAGAAGCCATCACACTGAAGCCCTTTTTGACGGGGCCACACAGGAAGCTGACTAGATAAACACTTCAAAGACATAATGATACGATGATCGCGATTTGAAAGTTGTTGTTCGGGTAGCTGATAGCTGATATGAAGACCCCGCAACAAAGTGCTCCTTTTATACACAACCTCACGGATCCAAATTTTCAGTTAAGTATAAACACGCGATTGGATTGGTCGAAACGTTGATTGATATGTAAATAGGATGTTTGTTAATAATTGGAGTAGTCCCTCCTACTTAACATAAGTTCACACATTGCATGTTGGTTTTAAGCGTCACCTAGAATTAACATAAGTTCACACATTGTGTGTGGCTGAAATAAAGTTTAACCACGTTTATAGAAGCAGAATGTTTTTTTTTTGTTTTACCTATTAAAGATCTTACGTTTGTCTATTAAAGATTGTTTGTGACTGTCAAGTTGCGTACCTAACTAACTCTTATTTTGCGCGCACGCGGCCGGTAATGTTCAGTCCATTGCGTTTATCATATGTATTCTCTATCAACTGATTACGCGTGCAAGAAGATTGGGGAGACGGATATGTTTCAGACAAATTTCTCGATCTGCTGCTGTTGCGCGACTTGAGGTAAGCTGTATGTAATTTGTTTAAGACTATTTTTGCTGTGGAACGAATTGACTAATGCGTAGAACAAAACGACTTTTTTATGGAACAAAGTGATTATTACGTGGAACGAAACAACTTTTTTATGGAACGAAGTGACTTGGAACGAAAAGACCGTAATTTGCAAAAAGCATGTAACTCTTGGGTTTCTTACGCAGGATACATTAGGGAAGCCGTAGCGCATACGGGGCTTTTCAGACAAAATAAGGTAATACAAGTCAATACATTATAGGAGACCTCTATTCGCAAGATAAATGAATTAGAAATACACGAATGTTGTCTGCTGGTGCATAACTCGATCATAATCTTACAAGCTAATTTTGAGTAGATTCAACTCATTATCCAACGCATAGCAGCAATTAACCCTTAACTTGTGTTTCGGAAACAATTGTTGGTTGGCTATTGAGTTTAGGTATGGGTAATGTGAATCTCTTGTTTTACGTCACTTGGTGGTCGTCAACCCTCGCAACACCAAGAAATGGCCCATTTTCATGCACGGTCTTACCTGAGGTAGTGGAATGGAAGAATTTCGTCATCCATGAACTCAAAACAGGGTCCAAAGAGACTTGGAATCTCCCTTTCTATTTCCCGTGATCTCTAGGAAGAGTCTATAGTAACTTTTCCCAAAAATCCAGCCTCCTGCAAAGCAGCTCTGGATTCCCCCCCATAGGATAGCGATGGAGGATGTTATCTGACTTGGTGGCAGGCATACAACTGTCTTATTTCTACTGATGGCCCGGGTTCTTTGGCATTTGGCTGGGGCTGCGCTGAACCACTCAAAAGCCCAGAAGGTAGAGGGAATCGGCAGGGCGTATGTGCCTGTGTTGGAAAAACATGAGTGAAATTGATGATCCTTGCAGTAATTCTATTAACTTTAGCAATGGCGAAAAAACCCGGAGAATATCTCAGTTTATCTATATGGTCAACTGTGAGTTTGGTATATACCGATTATATACTAGTTATGCATAAACACAGCAATAATTTGTTTTTCGCCCATTCTTCCTTTTCTTTTTCTACAGGTGTAGTTCCTTTCTGGCTTTTTTGTTACTAAGACCTTGTGCTTTGCATGCGGCAAACCTAATAAGTTTTCTGTCTTTCTCAGAAGAAGCAAGGGAACAAATTGCTTGGAGTTGATCTCTGGTCACGCCTTAATCTTGATTTGATCAGTTGGGATGACCTTAGGAAACCACGAAACAAATAGCGAAAAGTCCACATGTGGTTTGTTCTCAGTCACGAAAAGTCGTTGTGAGCCTGGCCCTTGAAGGGTAAGAGTAAAAACTGCCACAGGCAATTGCATTAATTTGCGGACGGCCTTGTTACTAATGTACTTCGTTTCAGGGAAGTGTTTACAATAAACAGTTTAAACGTCTATTACACCATAGTGTAAAATGTCATTAGCACAATTCAAAAGTTTTCTACACTTGACAATTCCTATGGTTTGCCCCACACAAAAACAGGCAGAGAGATGTGAACTCAAGAAGTGAAATATCATTTATCAACGACCTGTACAGACCCTCGCCAACTTTGTAGGAATCTTTGTTACTCAAGTTACGTTTTACGGATGCAGCGTATCTTCTGTATGCATCAAAGTCTACAGAGGGCGCGGCAAAGTCTATAAAAAAGGATCATCTTCAGAAGACTTCTCCGACACTGCACTTTCTTTGGTAGATTTGTGAACAGTACATTCTTCTTTGTCACGACCAATTGCCGTCAATATTAAGACTTGTTTCTGTGTTGTTTGGATCTTCTATGGCAACTTTCTGTTTCTTTGTGTCCACACCTTCATTATTACCGTCGGTAGCACCAACAATGGCTACAGGGCCACATACTTTTCTTTTGAGCATGACATCAATTGTTGCACCTTGACCTATTAAAGATGAACTACATTTGGCTCCAGTTTTCTTTTCCTTGTGCTCTCTGTATCTCACTGATTTGGCATTTTTACACTGTAAATCAGTAAGCTCATCTTGAAGTTTCCTCTTTTTTTGTTGCAATTCAGCCATGTGCGCGGTTAAGATTATTGCCTGAGAATAGTGTTGAACGTTAGTTTGTCTTGATCACTGTTTTTCGTAGAGGCTCATTTGTAAATCAGCCTCTTTAAGGTCTTCCATTACCTTGTTCGTGCGTTTTGTCCTTCTTGAGCAATGTTCTTTGCTTTGGTAGTGTTCAATTTAACATCAGTTGTCATTAGTGCCTTTGATCTTGATTTTTTCTTTTTGTATGCATAACCATCGGCATCCACTTTTGCAATAGCAAGCTTTTAAAGATTTATTTTTTTTATCATGAACAAGACTTGGCTTTTGTTTTTTTATCTCAAAGCAAGCATCATTGATGGCCTTGTGGTAATCTTTTAGTTTATCACCAGGATCCAAAGAGTAAATAGCTCACTGCATTCTTAGTTGATTTAAATCAATTTCGGCGTTAATTATCTCTTTGGTTTGTTGCTTAAGGAACTACAATCAGGAAAAAACAGAAACATCTGTGAAAATTTTACCCATAATTGGTCTGATTATAAAGGGACAATTTGCAAAGCACATGACAATGTGAATCACTAAATGATTCTATGATGGTGACTAGTTTCAGTCTACAATTTTTTTGGTTAACAAGCTTTACTTATAAAGACGACCCTGTTTATACTCACTTTTACCCGAGGGCCAACTGCGAGTCCTCCATCATTAAATACTAACGTGGTTTGTCCTGACCTTGGTACATAATTGATTATGTTTTGGGCTGCAAAAAATATTGACAGTCATCAAACTCTTAGTTTCCCAGCCTCTACAAAAAAGGAAGGTGGCACTAAAATTGTATATGTCAATAATATATGTAGTTGAAAATTATGTGCTGTGCACAAGATGTTTAATGAGACAGAGTCCAGAGTCATATAAAATAAAACTCAATGCATGGCATCTCTATCATGAGTAAATACAAGCACCATTGTAACGACAGGCGGAAAGACACAGAGTCCGCAAAACACAACTTATTTATTCCGGTTGAACAGCGACAACAAAACTTCAAGATGGCTTCCGACAAGCTCGGTCACGTGACACGCAAGGCGGGAACTAGACTTGTACTTCATGTAAACATACTCGTTACATCTCCCTTCCTAAGTCTAATAGTTTAGTTTATGCATACAGAACGTTAATGATAATAAAAAAGCAATAACATAATGTTCAAATCTGCCTTAGAAAGTCTCCTATATTAAAACGCCCCTGCAAAAGTACATAATAAAGCCAAATTGAAAAAAGGGGCAACAAGGCAGAGTCAGTGTCTTATTTCAGCACTCATAATCTTTTAACCACACTGGGGGGCGGCGGTCCCGCACTGGACGACCTTCAGTATGAGGCCCAGAAACCACTGGTGATGATGGTATCATTGCCTGTGGCGGCTCAGCAGGACTTGACTCTACCAGTTCCATTGGATCGGTCATGTCGAGGTTTGTCTCCACTGACTCCGGTAACTCCTCGGGTGTTGCTCTGAGCCATTTGCGGTTCCGACGATAATGCTTTCCGTTCACTTCAACCAAGTAGGAACGGGTCCCCTCCTCTCCAATGACGCGCCCCAGTGACCATTCCTTCTCGCGTGGCAATCGCATTCTAATGGCATCACCGTCACGCAATTTTGGCAGTTCATGTGAGTGACGATCATAGTAGTATTTCTGCTTCTGCTTTCTAATCTTGATCTTTTCGGGGACATCAGTTATCACCTGTGGAGTTAACAATTGCTTGGCTACTGGGAGACAGGTGTGTGTTCGCCTACCATATAGTAGCTGAACAGGAGAAGCATTCATACCCTCAGTTGGTGTGTTGCGCCACTCAAGTAACGCCAGCAGAGGATCACGCTTATCAGCTCGGGCTTTGGTCAGCAATGACTTGCAAGTCTTAACTGCATTTTCCACACGACCATTACTTTGTGCGTGATAAGGGCTTGATGTGACGTGGTGAAAATCCCATTCCTTACTGAAGGTCTGGAAATCTTCACTGTTGAAGGGGGGCCCATTGTCACTGATGAGAGTCACAGGAATACCATGCCTGGAAAACCACGCCTTTAGAATGGTGATAACACGGTTGCTGGTGGTGCTACTCATATCTTGCACTTCAAAATAGCCAGAGTAGTAATCAACGGCTATCAAAAATGATTGCCCGTCCAGCACGAAAAGATCAACACCAACTTTCTGCCATGGCAAATTAGGCAATTCATGAGGCTTTAAAGGCTCTTTACATTGTTCGGGCTGATAACGGTTACAGATTCCATACCTTGACAAGTGATCTTTGAGCTGGGCTGTGATTCCAGGCCAGTAAACAATGTCGCAGGCACGACGCAATGTTCCTTCTATTCCAATATGTGATTCATGCAGGCTCTTTACAACACCAGAACGCTCTTTAAATGGTATCACAAGGCGATGACCCTTTTATACCAATCCATCTTCTATGGTCAGCTCATCACGGCTGTTCCAATACAGCTCAATTACTTGCCTCCGACGCCGGTCATATTCGTGAGCTTCTGACAGGGTCTCTGGCCAACCCTCATGAATAACATCAGACAGGGTCTGTAATTCTTCATCCTGAGCAGTCTCCTTGCGCAGCTCTTCCAGGCGAGTGGGGGAGACACTTAGATCTTCACCATTTTTAATCTGCTCTAACTCAAAAGCGAACAGTCGTTCTCTGACAGAACGGACGTCACTGTCCTGGGTCTGACTCACTGGTTCCTTTTCCAAGTAAGCGCGACTTAATGTGTCAGCCAAGAACATGGTCTCTCCTTTCTTGTATACCACTTGGATGTCATAGTTCTGTAAACGGAGACGCATGCGTTGGAGGCGTTTTGGCGAACTGTGGATTGGCTTCTTGAATATGGTTTCCAATGGCTTGTGGTCTGACTGCACAATTACATTGCTCCTTCCAAAAATGTACTGATCAAATTTCTCACAAGCATAAACTATGGCGAGTAGCTCTTTTTCAATCTGCGCATAGTTTTGTTCCGTTTGAGTCATCACACGAGAGCTGTAAGCCACTGGGCGCTCCTCCTGTAGCAGAGCTGCACCAAGTCCACTTTGGGAAGCATCGCATTGAATGACCACTGGCTTATTCACGTCATAGTAGGCAAGTACAGGTGCAGATACAATCATTTCCTTGACATGGGCCACAGCATCAGTATGACTTTGCAGCCAACACCACTCAGCATCCTTTTCAGTGAGTTTTCTCAAGACTTCTGTTTCTTCGGATAGACGTGGGAGGAACTTTGCCAAGTAGTTCACCATGCCCAGGAACCTACGTAAGGACTGGACATCAGTCGGGTCTGGCATCCCCACAATTGCCTCAACCTTGTGTGGATCTGGTTTCAGTCCCTCACGGGTTAGAATGTGTCCGATGAAGGGAACTTCTTGCTGTCTCAGTCGGGCTTTCTTCTTGTTCAACTTCAGGTTTCTCTCACGGCAACGGTCTAGGAAGGCACGCACATTCCGGTCATGGTCTGTCTGCCACTCAGCAGGTGTGTTGCCAAATCCAACGATCACAAAATCATCTGCAATTACTTCTACTCCTTTAAGCCCCTCAATGTGCTCTCGCATTTTGCGCTGCCAAACTTCCGGTGCACTATTGATGCCGAATGGCATTCGCTTCCAACGGTAGCGCCCGAACGGGGTGTTAAACGTTGTTAAACTACTAGACTCATCGTCAAGTTCCACTTGCCAGAAACCATTACTGGCATCAAAAACACTGAACAATTTTGCCCCATTCAGCCTAGTTGCAATCTCTTCAATTGTCGGCATCGGGAAGTGTTCACGCTTTATGGCAAGATTCAGATCCCTGGGATCCAAACAGATGCGTAACTTGGTTTCCCCCTCAGCTTCGGTGGATGGCTTGGTCACCACTAGCATACTGGATACCCAGTCAGTAGGATGGTCGACTTGTTCGATTATGTTAGCAGCTACCATTTCTTCGAGTTTCCGCTGAACTCGCTCAGTCATCGCAACAGGTAAACGTCGCGGAGGATGCACTACAGGTCTGATGGACTCGTCTGTTACAATGTGGTACTGTCCGTCCAACTTTCCAAGGCCTTCAAATACATCGTCATACTCTTCCAGCAGTGGCTCTGTGTCGGACTTCAGTACATTGACGCGTGGATCTCGGTCACTGTCTAGGATCTTTATCAAGTTCATTTCCAGCATTGTCTGCTTAGACAGTATGGGCTCATACCCATGGCCCCTGACTACATTGACTTCAATTTTGTGTGCGTTTCCTTTGCGGGAGACATACACTGTGGCTTTGCCCTCGATGGGTTGCTCATCTCCATTAGCTAAAACCAGGATTGACTTGCCGCGTGCATTGAGGAAATTCAAGTGCAGATCGCCAGTCACCTTCTTGTACACATCCAAGGGCAAAAGATTGCATTCAGCCCCCGTGTCCATCAAGAAGCTTACATCATGACCTGAAAGGGGGTTAGACTCTTTTGATACAGTGAGGGTAACCATCTCACGACCTCCGTTTCCAACACCTGCGGCACTTAAATAAAATCGCTCTTGGACAGAAGACACCTTGCTTTTTGCTGGGCACTTGACAACAAAGTGATTCCTTTTTTTACAATATGGACAAATCTGGCCAAAGGCAGGGCAGCTACGTCTTTCGTGGTTCCTACCACAGAATCTGCAGTCCTTGATCCAGCCACTGCTGACAGATGGGACATTTTCTGACTGCTCTTTCTCTTTCTCTTTCACAGCACTCAATCCAGACTCAGCAGACATAACTTTCATTTGGACAGCCGTACTCTCGGCGGCACGAGCGATATCTATAGCTTTCTCAAGAGTCAATTTCCTCTCTTTGAGCAAATTTTCACGTACCTTGGCAGTTTTGGTACCTGTCACCAGTCGATCCCGGAGAAGCTGATCGGGTGTGATTGACTCGAAATCACAATTTGCTGCAATTTGGCGAAGCTCCGTCAAATATTGATCAACAGTTTCAGATTCCCGCTGATCCCGCGTAAAGAAAAGAAAACGTTCGTAAATAGTGTTTTCCCTGGGAATGCAATACTCTTCGAACTTGCTTACAACCGCAGCGATTTTCTTCGCGTCGTCTGGCGAGGCCCACGTGAAAGTACGAAACATCTTGTTCGCTTCTTTTCCAATTACGGCCAAAAGTGTTGCTACTTGGCGTGCTTCTTCCTCTTTATCTAGCTTCGTAGCCAGCCTGTAATTATTCCAAGCAGAAACCCAAGTTCGCCAATTGGACGCTGTCGAACCTTCGTTTAGCTCGAGTATGTCAGGAGGAGGTATTTGGAAATTCGCCATGGTTATCAAACTTGAAGCCGGACTTTCGCTATTTTGAACACTGGTTTCAGGCATAAATTCGGTAGCTTCTGCCACAAATCATTCCTTTTCGTGACGTGTGGATCCGGGAAACTTCTGACACCATGTAACGACAGGCGGAAAGACACAGAGTCCGCAAAACACAACTTATTTATTCCGGTTGAACAGCAACAACAAAACTTCAAGATGGCTTCCGACAAGCTCGGTCACGTGACACGCAAGGCGGGAACTAGACTTGTACTTCATGTAAACATACTCGTTACAACCATCAAGCGGTAAAAGTGAAGTGTAGAATTCCTGTAAATGTGCTAAAAAGGTTGGGAAGAAAACTTAGCAGAGTGGTAAATGACATTTCCTTGATCAAGCATCTGCCATTGACTTGAAAGGTACTGTCACAATTTTTTGAGTATCGCTTTCAATAAATAGCTCAAAGATGTCAATGCATCAACAAGACACCAAAACAAAGGATTAGATTTCTCGGTCAAGACCATGCAAAACATCTCTGCATCCTGTCTGTTCTTCCACCTGCCAAAGAAGAAAACATCTTTTGTATAAATATTCCAATCAATGAAATGTTATGATTATTTATCTACAAGACTTATTACATTCAATATCACTGCTAAGTTTTACAGCCAAGACAGCAGCAAGTGAATAGTGAAATAATCGTTTTAACAAAATAACTTACTATGGTCTATAAACTCCTTTATCCCGTTATTAAATCTCACTTGTCTTTTTACTATAAAATAACACATTGAAACATTGAAATAGACAAACTCCTAGCATCTGGCAACAAAACAAAACAGACTTTTAACTTCAAAAGTTAAAGCCACAAGGTACTAAACTTGTTACAGTATGGACAACACACAGATCTATTAACTGGAACTGGACTCAAATCAATCATGTGCAATTACCCGGATATTTGATACTTGAGTTTTGTCAATGGACTTGTCACTGTCAGTGTTCTGCTCCAGCACAATTACATTAATTTTGTCCTTGTCACAGATATCTTCAACTTTAATGTCGATCCAGTCAGACCAAGTCTGAATATTTCTTTAAAACCACAACAGCAGTGCTGCTGAGTTTGTAATAATCCTTGATTTTCATAATGACACCCTCAGTTTCACAAATGTCCACTGCCCACCTGCTGTCCTTATATTGAAATAAAACCTTTGAAAAACAAAAATTTCGTTGCCACTTAAAACACAAGGTTAAAGCCTTCGATAAGCTTTAAGATCAAAATCGATTAATGACTAGCAAATATAAGCTTATATTCGTATACACATGTGGCCATAGCTATATTACCAAACATTCTCACCATATGAATGACTGAGGTCTTCACAATGGAGCGATTAAAAGCTAAAATATACTGTATTATTGCATTAAGTTACACCATCTGCCTTTAATATAAATATACTGAACTGATGTTTATAACTAAAAGGTGCGACAGAAAACTGAAAATCGATCCGATCCAACAATTTGAATTTGAAAGACTTAAAAGTAAATTGACACACTGAGCACATTATAAAAACATAGTTCAATAAAAAAACAAATACAGTTATTTAAAACAACAAATAAAAAACGCCCATTGGCTCGGTTTGCACAGTTGCAACGGAAATGAAAACAAGTGCCAAAAGACAAAAGGTCAACGCCCTAAATAAATCGCTAATCAAGTATGACAAGGGCATAAACAATACCCAACTTTTTCTAATTACACTACAAGACATGATAATATTTAGAGACTGAACACAGAATTTAATCGATGGCCCATTACAAGCATGAAAAGAATGGATTTTAAATCGTACATACCTTCTACCATTTTGAGATCATATGCTTTCCCAGTGTTCTTTGCAGGCCTATTCAAAAGCGAAATCCCTGCCAAAGCCCCGCTAGCCCCGCTAACGGTCCCCAGTCACTGTTATTTGTGTCTAATGTTGTCGAACACCCCGCACACTGGGGCAAAGATGACCACTAAAAACCGCTAAAATCCCCCACTAATGACGCGCATTCTCCAGGTATGGGGGTGCAGGGCTTTCCACTGACTAGTGGATTACCACGCATATTTTTTTCCGTCTTTGGGGGACCTAGACAAAAGAGCTTTTTGTCTATAGGAAGCAGAGTCAAATTTCAATTTTTGTTGCCTCGTGGGCCGCGTGGCTAAATTTTTACTCGCCCATTTTGGCATTTTCCAAAGGAAAACACACCTTTTCGAAATGGTAAACTACTAAGTAATACTCAACACTTTTGACAGCGGAAATCCGAGAGATAATGGCGAAGAAATTGTGCTTCAAGTACAAATTGTTGTTTTATCCAAGTGACGAGCGAGCAGACATCTCAAAACGTTATACAGGCCACGGACTTTCTACGAAATTTTCGAGTACTTCTGGGAATTCAACAGCCAAAAAATTACAGGTTTAATTGTGAATTCGTACTGAAATACTATTCTGATTGACCGATTCTTTGTATTGTAAACAGTTTTTGGGGGAGGAATTTTTTACATGTTAATATTTCAATTAGTTAGTTGTTAGTATTATTAGATTAGTTTATTCATTTCATTATCTTCTGTAAATTTAGCTCGCTAATTCAGTTCTTTTCAACTGCCAGAGAGTTTCAATAAACTTAAACGTAAACAACGAAAATGCTGCAAGTATACGCAGGATCTGTAAAAGATCTAATCAGGGAAAAATATAAATGACTCAAATTTCTGCAAGGCTGATCGGAACTGCGATTTTACACAGATTTACTTAGGGACAAATATTTCCATGTAAGAATATGTAAGCTAGTGACACATTTGAGGTTTGAGGTAACATAGCTTCCTGATTTACCTAAGCTTTGCTTCTCAAAGACGGCCTTCACGTACAATTTTTGCTTAGCATTTATTTGTCCAACACTGCTTTGATTACTATAACGAAATTTGTGGAAAACATCTTGGTATAAAGCAATAAACATTTTGTTCTGAGTTTTAACACATTTGTTTAAAAGAGCAACGACTTGACCTTCCAAATTTTAACTTGTGTTTATTTTTCTCAGAGATGAATTTTATTGCTAACTAAAAGCACGAAATATAGTTGGAAAGAATATAGTTAAATGGCAGAGACTCGTAAAGTCTCGAACAAACTTACACGGTGTATGTTGGTTGTAATCTTACAACTTTTCAAACCTTGTAATACGCTTTAATTGTTTGCTTGCGCCATCCGAATAAGCATTAGCTAGTTTCTAACAACTGTCAATGAAAATCACGTTTCTGATGCCTATTTTTGTCCCGGAGAATGAAATTAAAAGTGTATATATTAATCATCTTGTAAACGCTAGGTTTTTTCTGTTTTGTAATGATCATGAAAATTTCGTATAACAAGAGGATCCATAATACAGTATATGCAGTGCTGAATTACACTCGACTAGTGAGAAGGAATTTAGAGATGAGCCACTGATTAGATGGTTGCGGCAGTGAATGATGATCTGTATGTCCTATATATATCCTGAAAGGCTGTGAATATGAACTATAATGTTGTACAATAAAATTCAAAGTAGCTATATAGAGCGCGGGCACTGTGTCGGCTATATAAACCAGGAGCCCTGATACACTCGATTACAAAAACGTTGACACCTTGAAAGCATAAACCGTGAACGATGAGACCCAACGGATTTGTGGGTAGTGTTTGAACAATAACCTCATTTCCATCATGATAATCAATAATTTACTATTATCATTCTTTGCAATAAAAAATACAGTGCTGGAAAAAAAGTTTGCCCAAAGCATACTCGGACGATTTACTTTTAAGGGCTGTATGGCTTCATGTGTTCCTTGGTTATAACATTGAGGATACATCCGGTATGCTGGCAATGTCACCAAGCTCGGTAAAGAGATTCATAAAAGAAATTGTGCACACGGGTGAAGTTGTGGCCAAGAAAACTGGAAGACCTTTGGATCTGGTTGGAATGCACCTGCGTGAGGAGCTCGTGATTATGGAAGCTATGCTAGAGCACTCAGAGAAGACACTGGCTGAGATTGTAAGAGAAAATTATGACTGTATTTGGAAACCATTTTCAAGTGTCGACGGTTTGCCGATACTTTCAAAGAAATGGTGTTACAAGAAAACGGGTAAGCAGTTATCGGCAGGATTATTATAGACCTTTTAACGCGGGGATATTTGTTTACTCAGAAGAATAAATAGCTTTGTTTTTGCACAACAAGCCTCGGCCGGACGCGAATTTAGAGAGGGGTTTGCTGTGCAAGAATGAAGCTTTTTATTCCCATGAGACTCGAGATGGCCGCCAAGTGACAAAGGGAAAAAGTGCCTCTGCTCGTGCTTTTTTCATATTTCTTCACGCGCCAGTCTTTGCCAAACAACAACATCAAAATGATCAAATTTTCGTTTTTTTGGAGAACACGAAGGCATGGCAGTTTCCTACCTATGAAATTCAAACTCGAGAGACCTCAGTAACAAGAAACAAATTATGCGTAATGGAAAAATTAAAATAAAAGTAAT
Source organism: Pavona decussata (assembly GCF_977016875.1). Taxonomy (NCBI): domain Eukaryota; kingdom Metazoa; phylum Cnidaria; class Anthozoa; order Scleractinia; family Agariciidae; genus Pavona; species Pavona decussata. The sequence goes on along the minus strand of NW_028145778.1, from coordinate 814,941 downwards.
TTGAAAGAAGGAGGGTTGTTTTTTTGAAGTGGCATTTTTGTCTCTGTTGTTGCCGTGGTGTTAACTGAACTGCCCATTATTCCAATCAATTTTGTCACCATACTGTCCGAAAATGAAGTGTGATCAGTGAGGGCACATTTTATCCTCCACCTTCTACTGAACACCAAGTTTAAGCTAAAGTCGCCCCGAACTAACACTAGTGTAACTATTTTTTCTAGCTTAAGAAAGCTGCTTGACAACAAAGCGAATTGCCCAACATCAATTTTCGTGCGGATACTTGTCTCCTACATGCAGAGATGTTTGTCTTTCTTGATGAAAGTGGATTTGTAAGTATAATTCAAGGAAACCTTATTTTCACTTGTTTTTACACCCCTTGTTTTTGAAGATTAGTAGGTATGTTTTATTCTTTTTTAAGGATCGTCAACTTACAAGGAGATTTGGCTACAGTTTCCGAGGTTATAGTGCCAAAGTGAGCATACAAATTGGCATCCACGAATTACAGCCATCCCAATTGTATCCTCTGAAGGCTTGCTTGAAATTGGTATTCATAGAGGAGCAACAAATGGAGATGTCTTTCTTCAGTTTGTTAATGAGAAGCTTGTCCCGAACCTTCTGCCTTTTAATAGTGCAAATCCTCACTTTCTAGTTATAATGGGTATGACATAAAACGTTTAAAGATTTTTTAGACCACATTATAGATTTGAGACATTTTTTAATTTGTCATTGTTGTTCTCAGATAATGCAGCCATACATCATTCACAACGTGTTGTTGATGCAATAAACGCTTCCGGTGCACTCCTTATTTTTCATCCACCTTATAGTCCGAATCTGATGCCTTGCGAAGGAGTGATTGCACTGGCAAAGAGCTGGATACGAGAAAACGACCTTGTTTGGGAGCAGTGTGATGAACTAGAGAACGTGGTTTTCGAAGCCTTTTTGCAAAAAGCTGATGAAGCCATTGCAAACTACATTCCTCATTGTGAATACCTTTAATTACATGTACATCTATGAAAGGTGGTTTTACAAGAAATAGCAGAAGAGTACGGCATGACACGCTGCCAATTATTATCACATTAATTTTTTTAAATTTTATTTTCTACGCGGCTTCACAAGTTTCCTGTATTCGCATTTCCTTTATTCGAAATAATCAATCAGAAAAATTTGGTCGATGTTATTTAGCTCATTAACTAATTTTGCACGTTCTTTGTCAAATCGACCTCTTGCAATGATTTCTTTATGAAACAGATCCTTCAGTTGTGCAATCTGGTTATAGATCATACTTCTTAAACGTAGCTGTGGAAAATGAAAAATAAATTACATCAGTAAGGAGTGCAATTTTCTCTTGTTAAGTAGAGGTGACGAGTGTGCTTTCAAAATTTATGGATCTCGAGCGCAAGATTTAAAAGAAAACACACCGGTTTCAGAGTTTTGTTGCAATTAATGGCAGCAATTGCAACAACAAAAAATCACTCTCCAGGATTGCCTCGCGCTGCTTGTTCGCAAAGTGGAGTATCAAGTGAGAGAGTTACCTTTTCCTCAGCATCCGAAATTGAGTTTAATGTTGTTTCTTTCATTGAAGGCTGAGCTGAAGAAGATGAAGGTAGGTCAACCGTTGAACAGCTGGCTTTATTTCTCCCGGTAAAAAAGGAAACCTGAGGCATTTCATCCTCACTGTGATGAGTTTTATTTACCTGTAGTAATAAAAAAAAGTCAAGGCACACAACTGTATTTTTCGTCCATGAACAATGACGGACAAAGTTTGTAATTTAAAATAACAAATGTACGCACATACTTTTAAAATATGTAGTTTTTGAAAAGCCAAATTTAAATATGAGATTAATTTTTTTCTATTTTACCAAAAGAAATTTTTTTATGTCCAAGGTTACCAACATTTTTCCCAATATTTCAGTTTAAAGTCCGCTAATGTTTCTCCATGTTTTTCTCGCAGTCGCGCGAGTCTGTTTTTGTAGGAGTCATGGTTGTTCTCTTCAGTACTGTCACCGCCGTCGATAGTGTCGTCTGAATGAACAACTTTAAAGGAGGACATTGTTTCCATTAAACATTGAGTAATTTTGTAACAAGCGGGAAACACAGGCAATATGGTTTTCCATTCATACCTGAATTTCTCTTCCTCTTTGCTTTACCTTCCCTTCTTTCTATCTCTCCCTGTTTTCGTTCGAAGGAAGTATGTGGATCCACCCATAGGGTGATCCATCCATTCTTAACACTTCTGTAGGCGTCATCCAACTATTTTTCTGTTTTGATGTCACATTTTTGGCGCCTGTCACTCATGTAGCCAAAATTGGAAGAGCATTGGAAAATCCTTGGGAAAATATTGGAAAAATATTGGAAATTCAAGTGAAACACCAACATTGGAAAAAGAGATACACTTACCAACATTGGAAAGTCATTTCATAATTTTCCAAGGTTGGAAGTCTATTTTTAATTAACCAAGGTTGGTAAATTTAATGAAAGTCCAATATTGGAAACAGCATTTCCAAGGTTTGTAAATTTAATGAAAGTCCAATATTGAAAACAGCATTTCCAAGGTTGGTAAACTTAATGAAAGTCCAATATTGGAAAAAGCATTTCCAAGGTTGGTAAATTTAATGAAAGTCCAATATTGGACACAGCATTTCCAAGGTTGGTAAATTTAATAAAAGTCCAAAGTTGTAAACAGCATTTCCAAGGTTGGAAAATCATTAACTTACATGTCCAACATTGGGAAACAGCTTTGCCAACATTGGTAAATTACTAAATATTCAACATTGACAACACCATTACCAAGGTTGGCCATACCACAATATTAGTGTCCAACAATGGAAGTAACTTTTCCAAGATTGGTAACTTAATTTTTATTCAAAATATCCAACATTTGAAGCTGCTTTTGTCAAAGTCAGTAAATCTAATAATTATTAATATGCACATCTCCAAAAACAGGAAACATTAACACTGTTTATTATTATTATTATTATTATTATTATTATTATTATTATTATTAATAATAGTGTCCTCTTTATAGCTCAGACCTGCCGTACAATAATTTGAACTGAAACAAAAAACCCTTTTACATTGTCAACCGTTACAACATGAACTTTAAGAGTACGCAGTCCAGTTTTAAAATAATTTTTCCTCTTTTACAGGCATGATAACACTGTAATCGGATAACATACATTGTATCACGTCTGACTGCAAACCAGCTAGCTTGTGTTAACATTCTGCTCATCAGAAAAATCAGACAGTGATGAAAGGTCATCTCTGTCATCAACAGACATGGTAGAACTTGAGGATGAATTTAGTTCTGAAGTGCTTGGTTTAGCTAATTGCAGATCCAGTTCTTGTTCGATTACTATTTCATCTCTTGAAAGGCAGTTGTACTTTGCACCTTCAACAACACGAACCATCTCTTTCTTTACAAGTTCAGCAGCTATTTTCTTTGCCAATTCATATTTTCCATTCCCTCGAAACTTGATGTTGAGCACTTTAGCGGCTGGGGCAAGGTGTTTTTTGACACTTAAAATTTTTGAAGGTCACCGTTTTGAAGAATACTGGACAGATGAAGTGTGCACTGTAGTCGGATAACAGAGATATGTCATTAATACCTTCACTGCTGCAGGTTTCGCCAAGACTAGGTTTTTCTGTGTCTCTCTCATCTGAAAGCAAAAAGAAAAAGCAATGAGTCACTCAGGTCATTGAGAGGCTAACTGAGTAATTATAGTTAACAATTATTCCACGAGCGCGCGTTGGATATGAGATGATAGATAGCCAACGAGGTGCGTAGCGCCGAGTTGGCTATAATCATCTCATATCCAACAAGCGCGATTGGAATAATTGTTTTATTAAAAACAATCAAGATCTTGCTGATTTCGCTTTGAAAAAACAATTAGAAGACAATTTGATGGTCACCATTTATCGGGCATGGTATAATGGCTCATATACCATGGCCGCTAAGCCAATCAAATCCCTGGCATTGCATTATACAATGATCCAGTTTTTAATAACATATGTTAACTTTAAAATCTCATCAAGTATTAAGTATAGCCCCTTTTCTTAATGATTTGTCTTAAATTGTGTGAAAAATGTTAAAATATGTTAAATGAAATAAAAAATTAAAGGTTTACAAATAGATTCACCATACTGAATCTAACAAATGATTGATGTTCCTGAAAGAAATATGCAAGGAATAGTTGATAAAAATTCAAAAATTGCAATTTTGCAAGGAATGTCTGGCAGGCAGGAGGGTTGTGTGACCTACCTGCCAGACAATTCCTTGTAGAAATTGTGAATTCTCAAACTTTAGTATTTCCTTCAGTGTATTTTCTTATTTTTGTCTTAGTACAGAGAACTCAACAAGACCTTCATAATACAGACACAATTACAAAGCACACACTAAACAGGCTTACTTATTGTGTTGAAGCCTAACAGTTGATATTATTAAATCATCTACTGCTCAACCTGCACTTCATAATCATGTTTTGAGAATCAGCCTTGCTATGAAATCAAAAACTGATCTGTAATAATGCTTGTACTGTCATCAACAGATCATAACTGAAATGCTCCTGACAAGAATGTCTGAAGTCACAGGTTTATGAATAGATGTAATAGTCTACATATAGAACTTTGTCATGTTAGCTTTTCTTTTCCAGCAAGCATTATTATATGTTGTGGTTTTAGCACAAAAAAGGATGGCTGTGACAATAGCCTTTACTTACCAATGTTCTGGTTTGAATCTGTTGCTTGACTTGAAATAGCCCTCTTTGCAGGTGTCCTAGATTTCTGTTAAAAAATCAAGAGGAAAAAGGTAATGTTCCATTCCCAAATTGCTAACTAAATAGAATTAACAAGCAGATGTACCTCAAAATCATAGCCATCAGTTAGTTTCCGGTTTTTTCATTCGCCCACTGTATTATGTGGTTTCTGATTGCACCTGAAACAATCACACAAGAAAAAAATAATCATTAAGAAATCCAAACACACAAAAGACAACTGACTGAGCTTAAACCTCAACTCAGAGGATACTGTGTAGATTGCTATGTTAGATGAATAATATTATTATGTAACCACATATATGTAATGCACGTCGTCTTACTGGCATTCATGTATTATAAACCTCTATGGCTGGACCCCTGCAAAATAGAGTCACAAATTATTGCAAGTTTAAAACTTCAGGCACCTTTCATTGGGATTTTTTTTTCTCCACAATAACCACTATTTGTGACTTGGCTTTAGTCAGGGTTCAATAGGTAACCTTCACTTACTTTGCCCAAAGCCAATTTGCCTCACTGTACAGATGGGCTCCAATGAAGACACCATTTCTGAGAGCATTATTAAGCTGTTCACATTGTTACTGCGAAAATACACTTTCTTGTTTCCAGGCCACCTCTTGGAGCATTCCTTCCTTATGAGCTTGATCCTGCAATTTAAAAAAGATATTGTACATTATGGAATCACATTTTCAATCATTTCCAAGTTACATTGTTTTCTGTTCCCAAATTCAGAGGGTACTCCGTTAATAAAACAGTACTCACTTGTTATGGTACAAATGTTTGTCCTCAGCTGTCATTTCTTGTTTGTCTTTTCTTGTTATTTTTGCTTTCATACCCTTTGAAGGACTCTGGGCAGACCTTGATTTTGGGCTGGATTCTCTTTCACTATTTGCTAAAATTAATTTCATTAAAATGTTGTTTGACAAGCATTCTATGAAAGGGGTTTATAATTATCATTTAATATTATTTGAAAGCTTTGTTTGTTCAAATATTGGATGTGCTGCTCACTTTCAAGTTTGGGTGCATGAAGTTGCACACAGATATCTGACATATTTGCCTAGCTGATACGTTTTGCCACACTAATAATTCCTCCATGTGTTCACATGTGTTGAAATTTATATGAGGTTCAATTGAATACTCTACTCTTATGCCCACCCTTTAAGATGAATATCTCTTATCACAAAAAAAATGGCCCAATTATATTAGAATCAAGAAATGTTCCAGTCAAATAAATTTCTCCACTAAACCCCTACCCTCCCCACTAAGCTACCCAGGTTTAGGGAGTGCAATTTACCACTTTTACTTCTGGAAGAATTTGACTCAAATCATGCTCAATGGCAATTGTTGTGTATGAAAGAACTATCACACAAGACAAAGATATGTTGGACCATACTTTTACTGACAGAGTAGTTCATGCAAGCCAACACAGCGAGTTGTTTTCTGATTGATGTAATTCCAAGGTCCTTCAAACACTGCCTGTCTAGCAGTGATAGTGTTTTACCAGATATGTCATTATCTAGTATGGAATCATAATAATAAGCTCCTATGAGTGGTGTGTTTAACATTGAAAACACAGTCAAAAAAAGTATATAGTATGGGCCTCCTTACTTTTCCTATAAATGATGTGAAGCCATTGTATATTAGGCCGCATGCAAATAATATTAATACATGTATGGACAAACTGCCGTGAGGAGAAGTCTTCCCATGCCGCTCTGCACATGGATTAGCCATCTCCCAATTTTACCCCAGCCCTGTAAGCAAACAAATAGCAAAAAAGGAGATGGAAAGCCAAAATTACACAATGCTTACCCTGTAGAAGACTTGCTTCCTCATTTAAAGTGGGATGTTGTGTCTTAAACCATGCTGCTAATTCAGCAGGACTCCATTCCACTGATTGTTCATAAAAGGGAAAAATAACAGTTATCTAGGACGTGAGCGGACTGGAACACAAACATTTTTGACCCCCCAAAAAAATCGAAAGAAGCCGCTCGGCAACAACATCAAGCTGCTCTGCACAGTTGTGTGGCATGGGAGTGTACAAAATTTCACCCACTACTTCCTAGGCGTCTCAAATATACTTAACCGCAGGTGTAACTTGTCTTATTGAACGTTTATTAAACTATGGCTCCGCTAATCCCTAAAATAAGCGCTTGCTAAGCTTATTGTTTTCACCAACTGAACAAGAAATGGCGCCAAAAACTAAGCTTATAATTATGGGTTTGAAGAGACCAAAGAAGCTAAATAAGTACTCGTAACGGCGCACTATCAATAGCTATCATTTCAAAAATATCTACCTGGGTTTTCTGAAGACAATGCACTGGCAGCTGCCTCGCTATTTTCAGCCATACCAGCTCCTGGTTTGTGTTTATTTCAATTTAGCCGTGATCGAACCTTTCCTGTCTTCCTTTGCTGTGATGACTGTCGTTTTGGCGCGTTCACTTTCTCATTCCCAGATCCCTTGTGGCTTTATGCTTACCAGACCCCGTACGTACACTGAAGAGTAAACATGGCGGACTTGATATGGCGTTGGTTATAAACGTTGCGGTTCTTTTCTTTCTTGCCTATCTGTGTTTTGCTTTCTGTGTTAAACAAACTGGAATGCAAGCAGGGGAAGACTTTTCTCTTACTTGCTGCCATTGTCAATTAACCGCTGAAGCTAGAGAAATCAGCAAGCAAGGAAAACCTCATGTACACTGTCCATGTGACAAATGGCAGGGCAACTTGGCGTATGACCTCATGGAAGCACTTGAGGTCAGAACGAGCACAATCATCTCAGCCTTCACCTATTAAAAAAACACGTAAAACGTTGGAGGAACTGGAGTACTCACCTTTGGAGTATCCTGCGGAATATGAAGAGCACGAATTTGTTTCTTGTTTTGCAGACACTTACAGCGAATTGCCAAACCCTAGTGATCTTTGTGCCGGGGCACATGATGATATTTCATCCAACAACTGTAGTAGTGCTGGTGGTTCAGGGTCAGCTGATAATGATGACGAGTCAGGACCAATTGATGATGAAACAGACTCGGTTGGCAGTGATGATGAGGAAGAGAATGTAAAGAAGTTTGTGCAGGATAGTGTTCTTCGGTTAGTGGAAATGAAACAGAAAATGGGCTGCTTCGTAAATCATTTTGAAGAACTTCTACAATGGGGTAAAGATTTGAATATAAGTAGAAATGATGATGCTGCAATTCACTGGCCAAGAAACTGGGATGATGTACAAACACTGCTAAAGGAACTGGGTTTTTCTGAACCAAAACATTATTGGATATGTGTAAGTAATGACCATTCTAGTCACTATGGGGTGATGGAATCGAGAGATGAACCTTGTCCCCATTGCGGTCATTCAGGGACAATCCCATACTACTACTTAGTTAGGGTTAGCTGCTGGCAGGTGGCATATTCTTGTTGGGTTGATGAGGAGTGCCATTATCAGTGCCATTATTCATATTACGATGATGTAGTGTTCAGAGATGTTGCCTTGTTCTACTGTTCAGAAACACTTTTAATTGAAGGCAGCCTTATTTCTAGAGTCTGTCCTTAACCCACCCTTGGACCTGGGAAAGGGTTAGATTGCAGGGACTGCTGTTTATGGATACTACCCAGAAATGTACCTATGGATATTTGTGTTATTGTGTTATTGTCGTAAAATTATTGAGGAGAAGTCAAGCAAAAAACGAAACATAAACTGTCTCCCACATAAAACGAAAAATGCAGTTAAACAAAAGATAATGTTTACCATTTAAATATAAAGAATGTTCTTTAATTGAATCGAAAATAAATTATTTATGTACAATGAAAATTATTAGCAGTGGTTTTAAAAATGAGTTTGCAAGTTTGCTATACTGTTTCCTTTTTAATGGATTATCACATGCTAGAAGTGGATTTCCAATAAATTGCCATCAAAACTAACTTGGAGTTGTATTGGTAATTAACTGGTTTATCAGTCACTCAACAATCCAAGTCTGGTTTTATGATTTCTATTGCATTATCATGTGATGGGAGTGATTTTCCAAGAAATTACCATCAAAACTAACTTGGAGTTGTATTGGTAAATAACTGGTTTTTATCAGTCACTTAACAATCCAAGTCTGGTTTCATGGTATTTTATTGGACTGTTACCTGTTAAACATGATATTCCAATAAACTACCATCAAAATACTAACTTGGATTGTCAAATGATTGATATACTAATGATATTCCAAAAACCGTCCTTCCACTTAAGAAATTTTAACGTATTCCAATATCATTCCAATATTGGATAGTTTATTTTAGATGTTTTCCAATAATAATCCATCGTGGAATCTCAGAATTTTTTCCTGTGATAGTTAGCGAAGTGCAATTAGAAGCGGGACTTAATTTTTTATTTTCAAGTAAATATCAAAGGAAAAAATTGAGAGATTCCAAGTTGGATTTTTATTGGAAAATCATTGGAATAATATTGGATATTTATTGGAAATTTAATAGGAATACCAACATTGGAAAAAGAGATACACTTACCAACATTGGAAAGTCATTTATAGTATTCCAAGGTTGGAACTCTATTTTTAATTTACCAAGGTTGGTAAATGCACTAAAACACCAACATTGAAAACAGCATTACCAAGGCTGGTAAATGAAGTAGACTACCAACGTTGAAAACAGCATCTCCAAGGTTGGAAAATGCACTAAAATACCAACATTGAAAACAGCATTACCAAGGTTGGTAAATGAAATAGACTACCAATGTTGAAAACAGTACCTCCAAGGTTGGAAAGTCATTATTTAATTATCCAACATTGAAAACAGCATTATCAACATTGGTAAATGATCAAAATATCCAGCATTATAAAAGGACAAGCATTACCACGGTTGGTAAATGAAATAGAAGTCTGACATTGAAAGCAGTATCCAATGTTGGAAAGTCGTTAATCTAACGATCTGACATTCGAAGCTGCTTTACCAAAGTTGATAAATAAGAGAAATGTCTGACTCAGTGAAAACAAAAACATTAACATTTTTTATTTTGTGTTGTGCAAAACTGTACTGGGAACGGCAAAAACAATTTAATCGTAATCAACCAGTCAATCAGACATTGGTTATGATGAAGGTGCATCATCTGTTTCATCTGCTGACTTGGTTCCTGAACTTCAGGGTGAAACATCCAATGGCAGCTCTAAAGGTAGATGTTGCTCAACAACTATTTCATCTCTTGCCAAAGACATGTAGTTGGCACCAGGGGTAACACTAACCATCACTCGGGTTACAATTTCAGTTGCAATTTTATTGGGGAGTAAATATTTCCCATCTCCTCGATGCTTGATCACTAATACTCTAGCAGCTGCGCTTAAGTGTTTTTTTTTTACACTTAAATTTCTGAATGATGGAGCTTTAAAAAACACTGCACACATCAGTTGTGCACTGTAGTCAGATAGGTCATTAATACTAGAGGTTTTTCCAGGATTTTCAGAAGTAGCACTAGGTTTTTCTGTATCTGTTTCATCTAAAAGAAAAATAACAATAATTCAGGTGATTGAGAAGATAACAGTGTTGTTCTCGATAACATACCCTACTTACTTCAAAAATTGCTGCCCTTAAATAAGTGTTGTATTAACTACTAGACTTGAAAACTTTAATAAGCATTGCGGCACTTTTTCAAGTAAAATAAAAATATCTTCAAATTCTGACCAATTAAAACAACATTTTTAAAAGTATAGCCATGATCACTATGACATTTGGTCATAAATTAGTGGAGTGGTTTTTTCCTGATCTTTGCCTATAGAGAACTCTACAAGGTAATTAAGACATAACAGGTTGTGCCTTCACAGTGCACATGCTGTAGGCTTACCTATATAGATCTTATCGCAGTTTTTTTCAACACCATTTTGTTGGGTTGGCAAACACGTCATCTGGAAATTACAGTGGTTGTATGAAAATTCAATGTGGAAAAGATTTTCACAAAACTTATATTTTCTGAAAAATTCTTGAATTGGAAAGTTAAGGCACTAGGCAATTTTGGGCAAAATCTGTGGGCTGTAGCTGTGCTATCTAGTTTTCAGTCATGTTTTTTTGATTTCCCATATACGCTTGCCTCAGGTGGGGAAAATTTACAGTCAAATGTATGAAAAATTAAAAACATGACTGAACGTTTTTTAGCACAGCTACAGCCCTCAGATTTTGCCAGTAAAAGCCTTTGCCTAGTGCCTTAACATTCCAATTCATGAATTTTTCAGAAATGAAGTTGTATGACAATTAATCGACATCAAATTGCTGTACAAACACTGTAATTTCCAAATGTGTTTGCCTACCTGCCAAGATGGCATCGAAAGCCATGATAAGGTCTATTATGGTACCTATTTACATCTGTATTGTAGGTATTTTCATGTCACTGTTCAGGTTCAACCTGTCATCAATACATTTACAATTGTCTGGTTTGGGTCAATGTTTTGCTGAGAAGCAATAGAATTTCTGTTACCAATGTTCTGGCTTAAATCTACTGTGTAACCTTATTAGTAATAATATAATAGTGATTAACTTGCCAAAGCTTTGACTTGAGGCTGAACTGGCCCGCTTTGCAGGTGTCCTTGCTTTCTATTCAAATAAAAAACCTAATTGTCAATTATGTGACCATTTCAGTGCAAAGACGGTGTATATTAGTTAGAATAGCAATACGTACACTTTTGTGATTAAAAGTAAATTGTAATTGCTTGTTACTAAACAAAAGAGAATATCTTTAGTACCTCGAAATCAAACCCATCAGTTAACCTTTTTTTTTCCACGACCCATTGTAAAATATGGCTTCTTATTGCACCTGGAAAATATCAGAGAAAAAATGATGGACTCATGTGAGTAAAAATTAGGTGTGTTTTGATAGTAGTGACTGGTGTTACTATCACTTATTAATTTGCTTCTCTGCTAAAAATAGCAACAACCAAGTATGCATGCACCTTTTCAAGTTTCAAACTTATTTATAAACAAAACACCCTGTTGTTGCATCAGTCCAGATTTACAGCACTTACAATTGACACTTCCCAGTGATGAAGTAACTGTGTGAACATTCAAGTCAGGAACACTATGGCTTTTTTTAAACTTTTTAATGCTATTTTCGACTTTTTTAGAACTAGCTTATCACAACCACAATTAGAAGCAACAGCCAATACATTGTTTTTCTACACCTGTCTTTTTTCATTTTTTCGTCCAGTCTCCAATCACCACCATGATTTGGTGCAACAGTTGGAGATTTTTAAAACAAAACCAGCTGTTGCATTGAATCACAGTGGTGATTGGCTAGTTTGATGAAAACAAAGGGAAAAGGTGGTGGAAAAAATAACTTTGTCGTGACTTCTAATCACAGCTGTGATTGGCTTCTTCTGAAAAGTAGAAAATAAGTTTTAAAAGTAACAACATTCAGTGCAGTTCCTAGCAAAATTAAAGGGATTAACCTTTAACATGTGAAAATGAGATGTGGATTTTTGATCTGCATGCCAGACGATGTGTTGACCCATGTGGAGGCCCCTTTCTCGCCTCTTCAGCGTTAACAAGCTATTCATTTGTCCTTACTTTTGCCAAATCCTACTTCTGTGATTTCACAAGCCGGTTCCAGCGAAGAAACTAACTCACTCAAGTTTAAACTGTTGGCATTGTTCGACCTGAAGTAAATCTTTGTATTCCCAGGCCATCTCATTGCACATTCTTTTCTTATCATCTTAATCCTAGTAAAAGATGGAACAAATCAATGGAAATTGATTAGAACATACTGGTCAGATTACCAGGTCAAAAAAAGTATCATCATTGCTTACTTGCTTTGATACAGATTTTTTTGTTCAGAAGTCATGTTCTTGTCACTTCTTGTAATTTTCACTTTCATGGTGGATTTAGACACACTTGGCAAGCTTACTTTTTGCTGGCTTTCTTTACTGGCTAAAAAATTTGTACCAATGGTTTTAAGTTACAGCATTCATACCATATGTAAGTTTAAATGATTTCCTTGTACGTTGAACAAGTTTAATTTTTTCTTTACGCTCCTGAGAAGTTGAGTTATTTCTGAGTTCCTTGCTAAACATAGGTAAACTCTTTAGGAGGTAATCTGTGTCTTTCTGGCAGTGTGTGGTGGTGAGGCATCAAATATTAACATGCATGCTATTAAACCAGAGTTTGAGGGAGGGGGCATTGAGAAGGAAAATCAAGAATATAAAAGTTACCATCCACATAGCCCTTCCCCAAGCCTCCTACACAGATGTTATTTGAGCCAAAATACATAATTCCTGGGTGCTGCCAGAAAAGGTCTTCCATCGACATATTGCCACTCCTTCCATACCCTTCAATCAAATACGTAGGCCAGAAATCCTCCTGGAATGTTCCTGTTCCTCCACAATTTACATTTGGTTTGAAAACCAGGTCTCTGAAGGAAAAACTTGAGATTTTCGATCACACTGTTGTAACAGTACACTTTAAAAGGATACAGCTTTGTCTCACCAGTCTTTAACTGGACTTCTTTCAGAAGTGGTGCGCCACATTTTGTACGGCGGAAGTGCTGGCGATGGTGTGGAAACTGGACAAATGTACACTTCTTTGTCACCTTCCTGCCATGCAACTGTTCATAAGAGTCGTCAAAGTTATACAAGCTGACACTTAGGACTGACAACATATTTAATGAACTTATCTTGATCAACTCCCAGTTGTTTGCGAAGGAAATGAACTGATTTTGGAAACAGGACAGCAAAACTTGGAACTAATGGAAAAATTTGTCCCATACCATCAAATACAGCCCTTAAAAAAAAACCAGTAGTATTTCAAATTCATTGTCGGACAGAGAGCAAAATGACGACCAAAGGCATAGGAAGATTAGCATCCAACGAACAATAACTTTAGCATTTTCATGCACTCTAGATCTTGAGATTAATGAAAAGACATCAACTGAAGGTAGACGACTTTGGCCTTGTGGGAAGTCAGCATTGACATCTTTATCTGTGACATCCCAAACTTCCTTTAAAAAGTCAGGTTGCATTCGTTCATGGTAGATGAAATCATTGTCATCCTCGTCAGTTTCATTTCTGGTGTCTTTTTGTAGTAAATAATAATCTTCCTCTTCAAGGTTCTCAAGGAAAACACCACTTGAGGCTGCTGAATAAAGAAAAAAAATTTTAAAAAAAGGTTTTCAGGAATGTAGCTTCACAGATCCTTGTAGCGATATGGTAAATACAGCAATTGTCGATAATATTCGCAGCACAGATACAACAACAGGTGCTAATGTCATAAGAGGTATTGTCAGAATTATTGTACCTTGAAAAGCCTTTACAAATGGAAAATGTATGTGTACATGCAGATTAATTATTTGTATTACATGGAAAGTATGCATGCTGTCAACATATTTGCAATGATGTTCTTCCAGGTTGTCTGTAGGTGACAAATTGGTTAAATTAACCATGGTCATCTAAAACAGAAACAAGAGTAAACAATGATGAAAAAATAAAGATATTGAAAATTTAGCAACCGAAATTGTAGGATGTGAAGCTGAAAATGTGACAATTCATAAACATACAAGTGAAGATAAGTGGAGACAGGACTTTTTATAGTGGATCAGAGTTTTTAAATGGGTTGACAAAAACCATCTTATTTTTGTCATATTAAATATTAAAGACGAAATCGTTGTTACATTTTCTCTTTGTGACAGCTGCTATGCGAGTTCATTCTAGAACAAAGAAGAGAGGGGCCAAAAACATTGCTCTGAGCAGTGGGTCAGGAGTAGGAAAAACACGGTGAGTTGTAAGTGGGAGAGAATCCTTATCATTATCTTATGATAAATATGAGTTGAACAGATATGTATACATGTACATGTGCCTCAGTGATGCACCTTGAGAAGTGGAGAGTGCAAAATTTTTACTTAAGGTACTATAGAGGAAAAGGTTAATTAAAATACATGTATGCATTAGCATGAAAAAAAAAAGATGTTACAAAAGAAGTTGAAACCTGTACAAGGGACACCATATACTAACACGTGGGGTTTGTTTTAGTTTGGTTAGAGGTCTAGTGGCCCTCTTGTGCAGTAATGCAGTAAAATAAGTAATCTAGAGAGTAATCTAGCATAGACTATGGGGAATATCAAGCATATTGCTTTTTTGTTTTTGTTTGTTTTTTGCAAATTGGAGATTGAATTTTATCAAAATTATTTTAAGTCAATCTCCAAAACTACCAGTTGGCCCTCTCTGCCATCTGTAACAACACGCTCCAGAGGTTATTAGTTTCAGTGTAGTAACATTAGACCATTGTTTTTGGTTTTTCATTGACCTTGACTGTACTTAACCCTTTTTTGAAGTTATACTAAAATAGTGTTAAAAGTGCCCCTTTCAAGAAAGTTAGATATTTTGTTTCAATTTTCTTTTCGTTTGACAGGGTATGAGACAGTAATAATTAGTTGTATGAAAAACCTGTAGTGCTGTAATGGCATTCTAAAAATCTCTCTTTATCACTTGGAAATAACCTCCCTACAAATTTGCAACCCCACGAAGGCACACTTACCATACACCTACTGAAGAAACACCCAGCTTTGTAACTTTTTCATAAATGCACAAAAAGGGAGTCAACAAAGCAGACAAAAAACATTCAGTAAATGTAACAGCCACATACAATATATTGATCTTTTAAGAGATTCCCTTTCATTTTCTTACAATAACTATTTTCAAGGTCACTCGAACACAGGCAATAACTTCTCATTATGGTAGCTGAAACCACATGCACTCCTTCGAGTGCCTATTTTTTATAATTGTGTGTATTAGCTACATGGTGTATGAAAAACAGAGTAAAAGTAGTTAGCTTCAACTCTAATATGGTATCATTTTTATTGTCCCCTGAGCAGAAGCGGTTAAAACGAGTGCAAGTGCTGAGGAACTCCACAGCAATTTCTGAGGAGGACAAGACAAGATACATGCCTCTAATGACAAATGAGTACATGTCCTCAGAAGAGTCCCTGTCTGAATCAGAAGATGAAAATGGCAGGGACAGGGACAACAACTCTGATGTGGAAGAAGCCAGAGTGAGAGTTCTTTGCATTAGACCCATTCCTTGGAGGAGCAGATCAGAGAACTCAATGACGTGACGGGAAGGACAGAAACATGCAAAGACGTGATGTGGTTTGTCAAAACTTGTGTGGATGAGGCAGAGCTTGTGGGTGGAGACGTGAAATGATATGGATGAAATGGGAAACATAGCGCTGCATGTGGACAGAACAGGATGCGCGCAATCTTGTGTGGTTCATGCTAATTGTGTGGAAACAGCTGGAGGCAGGACGTATTGTGGACCATCATCTGTTGCAGTTGTAAATTTTCCGTCAATGTCAATATCCCTTTAACACTATGGCGTTCAGGTAGATTTTCTTCCAATAGCAGACAAGAAAACTTGTGCTCTGCTAGCTTGCACTTTAATGCCGCCATCTCTGTCCCTTCCCTAGCTTCCTCTATGCCTTTCTCGGCTTCAAGCTTTGCTAATTCAAGTTGGTGTTGAAATTCAAACTGCTTTTACTTCATTTAAAGCTCTAGTAACTTGACTCCCATTCCCATTGTCCTTGCTCCTTCCTGTTCGGTTTTTTTCTCGAACAAGACTGCCTTTTCCGCCACAATTTTTGCTTCATTAAGTCTCTGCACTTAATTTTGAAGCTCAACTACTTTGCGATTTGACCGATCCTTGGGGTGATTAAGTCTTGGTACAAGATAATTTGTCAGACTCTTGTTTGTTAAAATAGGGACCTTAAGCACAAAGAACGTTGACGTCAAATACGTTTGACTGCAGCCAAGTGGTCCTGAGTTGAGGACGTGGCACTGCCATCACACAATCAATAATTATTGCGTTAAGCTAAACTATCGCAGCCGTTGTTGGCATAAATGTAAACAAAAACGTTTTTCGCCTGTTTTAACAATGTTAACGATATGTCCAGCTTAAAACAAGCACGGGAAATGGTTGTGCTTGCGTTAACCCACCATTTTATTTCTTAACAAGAATTTTTGCTATTATACGACGCATCATTTCCGCACAGAGACTATGATAGGTTTGATCTTGAGTCCATGGATGAGACTGAGTGCTAACATGAGTTCCGAGTGAGGAAAATGGACATCCCTTGACTGGCCGATGCTCTAGGACTACCTGAAACCCTGTGCTGCAATCAAAGAACAAAAGCCGACCAGATAGAGAGACTGTCTATGTTTTTGAGAAGGTTCGCTTACCTGTGTCGCCTAAGCGATGTGATTCACAGATCTTGATGTGCAGTACCAGAGATCAGCATGATTACAACATTATAGTTTCTTGGCCGTGACAAGCTTTGGGTTTATGCTAATGCTGTAGCCTCTAAAGTAGCAGCGCTATCCAAATGCTTTGGGTTTGTTGATGGTACTGTCCAGCTTATTTGCAGACCCGGCAAAAACCAAAGGATTGTGTACAATGGCCACAACCATGTACACACACTTAAATTTCAGTCAGTGACGGTACTGAATGGATTGATTGCTCATCTTTACAGACCTGTTGGTATGTTCATGTCTGACAATAGTTTAATTGACATTTTTTTTTACCAGTGTCACACAATGTTCATCAGAAAAAAAATCAGAAAAAAAAACACGAAAATGTCTGTTGTATATTTAAGAGTAGATGGCAGGGGAGATGGTGATGCATGTATTGCCACCAAGGCAGCCAGATGACAAAGTTAATCCCTGAATCAAACCAGAAATCTCTAACTGCATTGATCTTATTTCTAGATCTTTTTCCTTAAGGGTGTTCTCTTCAGTAGCCCGTTCTCTCAAGTAGGCCACCATTTCAGTGCCATTTGAACGCCTTTTCTTGGGCTTAGGTTGTCTTTACCATCCCCATCTGACCGTTTCTGTCTCACTCAGGGACTCCATGGCTTTGAGCCTGATATCCTTAGCTTGCTGTTATTTTTTGTCGATCTTCTCTCTTGCCTTGTCATCCTCATCATCTCTTGACTGCTCATAGGCCTCAGCTCTATCTATAGTTTCTTCAAGTAGCCTGTCCAGCTCATTTGGCTCAGGACTGATGCCACTGACTCTTAACTCTTGTGAGGTCTTCTGTTTGAATTTTTCCACAAGAAGCATATAATGGTGTCTTACAGACCTCTTGTTAACTTGAAATTCTGCCCTTTTGTTCAGGATGTTGGCAACTTTCTCTCATGCCTGTGCCCGGCCCACTGTCTTTTCTTTTACCTTGTGTGGCTCCATCTGCTGGACTTCTTGGCAGAGGATAATGTCCTTTTCTCATTCCATTCCATTTTACCACTGGATTAAACAATACATTAAATTTCAAATACCCTGTGCAAAGATAACTTAAATACAAGTATTCACTCACAGTTAGCTTACATCAAAATCATCCCCAGTTGATCAGTTTAATTGCATAATATGATAAAAATAGAGCTGAGTGTTTTACTTATCTATAGTATATGTAAATGTATGTCCAGGCAAATAATGAAACTTTGTGAAAAAAAAAAAAAAACACCAGTTAAAATTCCATTTCATGCAGTTTTCAAAAATTTGGATTTTATTCACATGCTGTATATTCTATATATCTGGTTTGATATGTGGTTTTATTGAATTTCATTTTCTCTGGATAAGCAAACTAACTTGGGTATATTCTACTAAAACTAAATTTTTGACAGTCTGAGTCTCGATATATTCTTATAAAAAAGATTATAACTGAAAAAAAAAAGTGGATTTGTTTGGATGACGCATTTCGATAGCAAAGTTTGCAAATGAAAACACGTGCCAGATGAGACCGCCTCGGTCTGAAAAATGTAATCAAAATAGAAAGCACTGCCTGCTTGTTGTAGAAAACTAACGTACAAATTTCGATATTTGGTTATTCTGGTATAGTAAACTTCGACCTAATGCTAATATTTTTTATTCTGTAAGCTTAACTTTCATTTAACTAAATTTACAACTAACCTGAAGTGCCTGTTTTGACCAGCTTTTTCTCCTTCAGGAACTTGAAAGCTTGACATGACTACAAGTGCAATGGAAAATGCAATGAATTGGTTGCAGTGAATACATCAAATCATCTTGAAATCACTCCTGTTTCAATCCCAAGCCCACCTTTTTGCTGGGTTTTCTCCAAGACGGCAAACTGTGCGATCCTAACTGGCAGGCATGACCTTTCATCGGGGATGGACAATATATCTGGTGTATCAATAGCAACATCTGATGACAGATGAAAAATCACGTCCAGGAAATGTCCGTGACATCCAGCCTCCTCGATGCCTAAGGTCCCCAATATGAAGTGGTTTCGATCACATACTGTTCAATCCTATCATCAGAAAGACGTTTCGTCACCTCCTGAGCCTCGTAGAAACCTTGGATTTCCTACAGCTCCACGCTGCTATCACTAAGAAGACCTTTTGTTTGACCAATATTGTGTCAATAATTTCTTGATGCATCAGTTAAAGTCGCTTGAAGGTTTCATACTTGAACCAGGGTGGAAATGCCTGTCAGTAACTCATCAATTTGTGAACACATTTTAGTAATTGTGCCAACATAGCCACCAGCGGATTGGCTTAAACTGTTCAACTTTTCACGTAAAACTCATGCTTGATCCTGCAGCAAATTAGGCATTCTACGCAGGGAACTCGCTGAAATGGTACTTGCACCTTCGCCGTCATTAATGTCCATAATCATCAATTGGGATTTATGATGAAGTGGTAAGGGCCGTTTGGTATGGGCTAATGGGCTTGAAATCCAACAAAATTATTTACTCAAACCAAAGGGTTTAATAAATCCAAATTGCTGGATTTAGGAAACGACAATGAAGTGGATGTTACATAAGAATTTACAGAGAGAATTTACATATGGTGTGAAAATTGTTCTGTGTGGAATGAAAGTGCTGGATATCACAACACCCAAAGACAGTATTATCTACTAGAGGTAGCCTTTCTATTCTAAAATACAACATACTTAATATAAACAAAATTTCTTATGTCCATAGATTTTTAAAGAACTGACAAGATCAAGTCGCAATTTTTTCTTTTTTAAAAAAGGAAACTCTCATCCCTCCATCTAATCCATTTTTTCTTAATCGTAACACCTCTGTAACATAATATAACAATAGAGTTGATGTTTGCAGGCGTAAATATGTTTTGGCCTGACTCAGGCTCATTTTAAATGAGTTCTGAGAAGGCCCAAGAACATCAACTGTATTACTATTATAATAATTTCAGAGGGTATGCACAAAAGGAATCAAAGCCAGTACAGTAAGTGATCGCGATATCTTCTGTGAACAACGCCGGAATCATGTCGGTGTTTATTTTATTGTACAAAAGCTTTTGTTGTCACAAAAACTTAAAACTTTGGCAGAAAACCGCAAAATTTGTCAAAAGAATCTTTGCTCCTAAGTTTTCACAATAATACACTTTATTTAGAGAGGGTGGCACAGAATAGTTGACGTAACTAATAATCTTGTGGTCCTTTATCTAAAAAATTGTTACAAAACTAATACAATGTAGCAGGAAGTGTACATAGAAATGTGAGAGCTAAAGATACAATGTATGTCAAATTCTAACATGACTATCAATAAAAACTAAAAATATCCATCTGATAAGAAGACGAATTATGAATAAAAATAAAACAACTTGAGAGCAAAACGAAAATAACAGAATTTTGAAAACAGCGAAGAAATAGTCACTTACGACTGTTAAAATTAATTGTGCAATTGCTTAACTGAGTGGGTTTTGCTCAAACAAGACAAATTACACTCACCTCGCCTCCGGCCGTGGAGCTACTACAGGCATTATTTCCATCATCGCCCACGAGTTTCTATATTAAAATAATTACTGATCTCCATGAAATTCTATTGTTCTCTCTCTGCATTAAATCAACGATTGTAGTCTTTAAGATGACAAAACAACTGTCTGAGGAAAATGGAGGCGGTCCTTTTTGTCAGCAGGGAAATTATCAGGGGTAATATAATTAAATGCGCTAAATAAGTATGTTGCAAAATTTAATGTATAAAGTGCACAAAAACTGATAGCTTACAACATTGCCAACAGTACCGTTTGCATTTAACTCTCGTTCATTGCGACTTAATTTTTTGTTTCGAAGTGCCACTTTAATCAACTAAAACTTTCAAACACTGAAAATAAATGCAATCACGGAGACTGATAGTATGCAACACAATTTATTGGATTAACAAGTATTATATTCATCACTTTAATTACAGGAAGTAACAATTCTAGTGGAATTAGTGCTAACAACTACTGACTGATTACTACCCCCTTGATCACATTTTTCTGGGCTTACTGCTTTAACCTCTCGTACAGTGCAATTTTCCCCAGCACCGTTTTTGTCTTTTTTCTCTACATCAGTTACAGCCTTTTTTGACAGAGAACCTGCCAAATTTCGCTTGCTTCCCTTGCTTCCCTTGCCGATGAGGTACATTTATATGCTCTGACACCATCAGAAGACCGATGGCCAGTGGTTTCTTGGATAAGTTGTTCAGGAACACCACCATCATACAATTGTGTAGCACAAGAACGCCTAAGAGAGTGATTAGTGTAGTGCCCATCGAACTGCGCTTTTTTCATAATTTTCTTTACAACATTTCCTACAGTTTCTCTCCCTGCTGCCTTTCTGCATTTCCCCCATTTGGCTTTGGCAAAGCGCGCAAATAAAATGCATTGTCGCTGACTTCATTTGGCACATGAGACAAGTATTTTTTATACAGCTCAACCGGGCATCGCTCAACATTTGTCAAATTCCTATATGCCTGAACAACTTTCCTTTTGAAACGCAAATGGCCCAATCCCCCATTATTTGTCTTACTTATATCCTTGGTAGACTGCAAAAATTCACGCCCCAATTTGTCACACTGTAAAGACAACTGTGAATTTCTTAGTCTCAAGTTTCTGTGTTCTTTCCCAGCCCTCAGAGCAAACTGAACGCCTAAAACCCAAACCAACGTATCGCGAAGCAATTCTGCATTTTCAATACCTAGAAAACCATGTTCCCACAAATAGTTTTCTGGTTCCTGTGTTATCAAATTTGCCTGGTTAACATCTACTCCTATACCTTGCTGTGCTCTTTCTTTCATTACAAAGTTTAAAGGAGAATTCAGATTTCTAAATGTACAACCTTTCTAGTCGATCAAAATTATATTTCAGTCAGTCTTTCCAGGATACTCTTGGCCATCTTCCTTTCTCACTTCTGCAACAAAACAAGCCAATGTAAAGTCCAACATCTCGTCTATATCTTCTTGAATTACCGACTCGCAGCTGTAATCTACTTTCAAAACCGCTTCATTTCTCTGCTTCTTCCACTCCTCAAAGGCTTTCAAAATCCACGCCCATTTCCGGCAACTGGCGTCTGATATCCAGCTTTTGTCAGACTTCTCGCATTGTAAAGCTGTAATTGGCATTCTAAATCTTTGCTCTATTTAAAAAAAGAAAATGGAAATGCCGCCTTTAGAAGTCGATAAAGAATTAAAGCACTGACAGAAACGTCCAAACGTTACACGACTTTACCTTTGATTTCTGCAGAAATATCTCTTTTCGTAGAGCTCTGTGTAATAAATAATCCTTCCTCTTCCGACGAATCCATCGTCTTTCTAAACCCACGTTGCCACTGAGTTAAACTAGAAATACGTGACTCGCAAAACCTCACGAAGCTGGGGCTGGGTGGAAAGCCCTCTTTACACGTATTGTAGCATCAAACGAGGAGATTAAAAGGCGCGTAAGATTTTTTTTTATGAGCATTGTGTTTTCGTAGTTCTACGGGCTAGTTTGCGGTTGAAAATCTATTTCTGTCCCGACGTAATGTACAACGGGCGTGCAGCGCTGTCGTGTTCGATGAATTTATTTCCCATGGAAAATTATTTACCGCGGCCACAAAGTGTGTAATTTCTTTAATGCACTATTTCACAAAAAAAGATTTCTAAAAGAAAGGGAAAAGATTCTGGAGAGATAGTTCTGTATCCAGTGAATATTGATGAACATTGCAGTTGAAATTTGATCATGCACGCATATGTTTTTCGGTGTATGCAAATTTTGCTCCAGACAACGCCAGACAGTCTGACGTCATTGTGCGGACACCTTCAAAGATATAAACATATAAATATATTTTTCGCTCGAATTCGCGCGGCTTAGCTCCGCTCGGGCCGGCTCGGCCCGACAAATTTATTAACCTCGCTACGCTCGGGCCTTCGGCCCTCGCTTCGCGAGGAATGACTGAATTCTCTGGCTTATAAAGTATGCAAATTTGCAGTGTTACACGCCTTGCAGGAATTAATTCCATTGTTAGAATTGTTTTGAAAACAATTTCTGTGCAGATGGCAACGCTTCCAGTCAAACAAGCAGGAAAATGGCGCGAACAGTTGAATGGCTTCCAGTTGAATGGCTGAATTCTTCATTTTAGCCCCCAAAATACGCCACAATGCCTGATGAAATTATAAATGAACCTTATACCTTTTAACAACGCTACGGTGAGGTTAAAAACGTTTTCAAAAATCGAGTGTGGTAAAACCAAAACGGCAAAATAATTCACTCTGGCAGTTCATAACAGAGCCAAAGAACGCAACACAGTGATCAAAAGTACACTCTTTTTTATTTATAAACGTCTAGTTTTGTGGCTGACTGAGAATTCTCATTTCTTTCCTGGCAAATTTAAACCTGAAAATGTTATTCAGCTTTCTGTTATAGTATTTCCATAAATCAACGCTCATGGAGCCCAGGAACCTATCAATGAGCATTATTTGCAGTAATGCGGTATCAAGTTACCTGTGATATGCTTGTGCGGCTTACTCTACTGCTGTGTATGAGATATTGCACCAACCAACTCTCACATTTGGGTCCTTTGGACTGCATAGACTAAATTTTTACAATTTATTTTACCTGTATTCACACTGCTCTTTAAAGAAAAAAATGAATGGTAAAAAAAGTCCCTAACTACCTCTCGGCCTGGAGTAAGTGTCTTAGTTGTGTTTACAAATGGCCTTAACGTAGACTGCAACACAATCCGGCATATTTTTGCGTTAATCTTGTTCTACATATAAACCACTGGGAGTTAGAGAATGCGCGCACATGCACATTGCTGCTCACTTGTATTTTTGAAGATTCGCACCCCTGTCCTTGTTGTTTTTGGCAAAAAATCAACTGTTTTTACTTTGGTGTGATGCATTGTTTAACACCTGCATTCGGTGGTCATCAGCTTGACTTTGGTTATCAGGACAGCTTTGGCATCTTTGGACTCGAATGGAGGAGAAAAAAACGGGCAGATCTCTTTGAGTAAAGGAATTATGAATGCAGAGAATTTCCCCTCTCTGGCATAAACGGTTGGATGACTTAGACCAATCTCATCTACAACTGAATCTATGGTGGTCATGTGACTTACTTAAGTTGTCTTGGCCCATGCGAGTGTCTCCATCTGATTCCCCATCATCTGTGCTGAACTTGCTTTTCTCTTTTGCGTTGAAGACAATCGAGAGAAGAATCCCCGGATCTGGGATTTACTGAGCCTCTCTTCTCTGGGAAACAAGCGATCTCCATTCTCAGTCTTGGCTTCTCTCATGTCTTGTGCGACCTGGTCTGGATCTTCCTTTCTGCCAGACTTGATACCAATGTCAAACTTGGATGTTAGATATTGCCTTATTTTGTCTGAGAATCAACTGGCAGTTCCTTCCCAGACTTGATGCCAATGTCAAACTTGGATGTTAGATATTGCCTTATTTTGTCTCAGAATCAACTGGTAGTTCCTTCCAGCTAGTGAAGAGCCCAGGCTGGCTTGGAGGGAAAGGCGTACTGGACTCTTTCTCAGTAGTTGTGTCCTCAGTATTGAGTTTTATCAACATGCGAGGCAGCGAGGCATTGCAATTTCCTTAATTTTTACATTTACACTTTCGTTAAAGTAATATTGGGAATCATTTCTTGATTAATTGACAGCTGTCAAACAAGGCGTCCGCTGACCAGTGTCACATGACCATATGGCGGGCTTAAGTGTAGAACTCATCGACATTATGTGTTTTTTTAAAGTTCACCACTGACCAGGTTATGGAATTTTATTGGATCGCAGGCTCAAGTATTTCCCAAATTATTAGAACAAAGCTAAAAATTCAGAGCTCCGCTTTCAGGCTTGGCTAAATCTATTTAGTATGGTTTATCTTACATAATTCTATTTCGCTTTATTGTTTATTGCTTAGCCCACACCCACTTTTGTAACTTTTAGG